>NW_022154823.1:0-54364 GCF_001633185.2 Quercus lobata
AAAATTCAAAAAATTAAAAAACCTCTTTGTGGTATTATTTTTAGCCAAAATGGGATGAGATAGGCCAAGAAAGTGCGAAAAAATTTTTAGTCCCGAATTCCGTTCATACTCGACCCGGGCAAGAAAATTCCGAAAAAAATAGCAAAAAAAATCAAAAAATTAAAAAACCTCTTTCTAATATTATTTCTATCCGGAACGGGATGAGAAATCCAGGGAAAGAGAAAAAAAAAAAAAAAAAAAAAATTTGTAGTCCCATATTACGTTCAAACTCAACCCACACAAGAAAATTCCAAAAAAAATAGAAAAAAAATTCAAAAACCTCTTTCCGGTATTATTTTCAGCCAAAATGGGATGAGATAGACCGAGAAAGCGAGAAAAAAATTTTATTCCCGAATTCCGTTCATAATCGACCCGGCAAGAAAATTTGGAAAAAAATAGCAAAAAAATTCAAAAAATTAAAAAACCTCTTTGTGGTATTATTTTTAGCCAAAATGGGATGAGATAGGCCAAGAAAGTGCGAAAAAATTTTTAGTCCCGAATTCCGTTCATACTCGACCCGGGCAAGAAAATTCCGAAAAAAATAGCAAAACAATTCAAAAAATTAAAAAACCTCTTTCTAATATTATTTCTATCCGGAACGGGATGAGAAATCCAGGGAAAGAGAAAAAAAAAAAAAAAATTTAGCCCAGAATTTCGTTCGTGCCCAAGCCGGGAAAGAAAATTCCAAAAAAAATAGCAAAAAAAATTCAAAAAATACAAAAACCTCTTTCCGGCATTATTTTCAGCCAAAACGGGATGAGATAGGCCGAGAAAGCGAGAAAAAAATATTAGTCCCGAATTCCGTTCATACTCGACCCGGGCAAGAAAATTCCGAAAAAAATAGCAAAAAAATTCAAAAAATTAAAAACCTTCTTTCCCGAATTATTTTTAGCCAAAACGAGATGAGATAGGCCAACAAAGAGAGAAAAAAATTTTAGTCCTGAAATCTTTTCCTAAACAACACGAGCTAGAAAATTCCAAAAAAATATCAAAAAATTGGAAAACGTAATTCCGGCATTATTTATATCCAAACGGGTAGAGATAGGCCGAGAAAGCGAGAAAAAAATATTAGTCCCGAATATCGTTCATACTCGAACCGGGCAAGAAAATTCCGAAAAAAATAGCCAGTAAATTCAAAAAATTAAAAACCTTCTTTCCGGACTTATTTTTAGCCAAAACGAGATGAGATAGGCCGACAAAGAGTGAAAAAAATTTTAGTCCTGAAATCTTTTCCCAAACAACACGAACTAGAAAATTCCAAAAAAAATTCAAAAAATTAGAAAACATAATTCCGGCATTATTTATATCCAAACGGGTAGAGAGAGGCCGAGAAAGAGAGAAAAAAACTTTTAGTCCCGAATTCCATTCCTACTCGACCCAGGTAAGAAAATTCTGAAAAAAATAGCAAACAAATTGAAAAAATTAAAAAACTTTTTACCCGCATTATTTATAGCCAAAACAAGATGAGATAGGCCGAGAAAGAGAAAAAAAAAAAATTTAGTCACGAATTCCGTTCATACTCGGCCCGGAGAAGCAAATTGAGAAAAAAATAGCAAAAAAATTCAAAAAATTAAAAATCCTATTTTCAGTATTATTTTTAGACAAAACGGGATGAGATAGGCCAAGAAAGAGAAAAAAAACTTTTAGTCCCGAATTCTGTTCCGACCCAACCCAAGCTAGAAAATTCCAAAAAAAAATAGCAAAAAAATTCAAAAAATTAAAAAAGATAATTCCGGCATTATTTCTATCGAAAATGGGTTGAGTGTGGCCAAGAAGCGGAGAAAAAAAATTTTGTCCCGAGTTCCGTTCATACTCGACCAGGGCAAGAAAATTCCAAATAAAATAGTAAAAAAATTGAAAAAATTAAAAAACCTCTTTCTGGTATTATTTTTAGCCAAAACTGGATGAGATAGATCGAGAAAGAGAGGAAAAAATTTTAGTCCCGAATTCCGTTCGTACTCGACCCTGGCAAAAAAATTCCGAAAAAAATAGCCAAAAAATTTAAAAATTAATAAAAATCTTTCCGGCATTATTTTTAGCCAAAACAGGAAGAGATTGTCTGAGAAAGCGAGAAACAAATTTTAGTCCCGAATTCCGTTCATAGTCGACCCGGACAAGAAAATTCTGAAAAAAATAGCAAAAAAAAATAAAAAATTAAAAATCCACTTTCCGGCATTATTTTTAGCCAAAACGGGATGAGATTGTCCGAGAATGAGAAAAAAAAAATTTAGTCCCATATTACGTTCAAACTCAACCCACACAAGAAAATTCCAAAAAAAATAGAAAAAAAATTCAAAAAATTCAAAAACCTCTTTCCGGTATTATTTTCAGCCAAAATGGGATGAGATAGACCGAGAAAGCGAGAAAAAAATTTATTCCCGAATTCCGTTCATAATCGACCCAGGCAAGAAAATTTGGAAAAAAATAGCAAAAAAATTCAAAAAATTAAAAAACCTCTTTGTGGTATTATTTTTAGCCAAAATGGGATGAGATAGGCCAAGAAAGTGCGAAAAAAATTTTAGTCCCGAATTCCGTTCATACTCGACCCGGGCAAGAAAATTCCGAAAAAAATAGCAAAAAAATTCAAAAAATTAAAAAACCTCTTTCTAATATTATTTCTATCCGGAACGGGATGAGAAATCCAGGGAAAGAGAAAAAAAAAAAAAAAAAAATTTAGTCCCATATTACGTTCAAACTCAACCCACACAAGAAAATTCCAAAAAAAATAGAAAAAAAATTCAAAAAAATTCAAAAACCTCTTTTCGGTATTATTTTCAGCCAAAATGGATGAGATAGACCGAGAAAGCGAGAAAAAAATTTTATTTCCCGAATTTCCATAATCGACCCCGGCAAAGAAAAATTTGGAAAAAAATAGCAAAAAAATTCAAAAAATTAAAAAACCTCTTTGTGGTATTATTTTTAGCCAAAATGGGATGAGATAGGCCAAGAAAGTGCGAAAAAATTTTTAGTCCCGAATTCCGTTCATACTTGACCCGGGCAAGAAAATTCCGAAAAAAATAGCAAAACAATTCAAAAAATTAAAAAACCTCTTTCTAATATTATTTCTATCCGGAACGGGATGAGAAATCCAGGGAAAGAGAAAAAAAAAAAAAAATTTAGCCCAGAATTTCGTTCCTGCCCAAGCCGGGAAAGAAAATTCCGAAAAAAATAGCAAAAAAATTCAAAAAATGAAAAAACCTCTTTCCGGCATTATTTTCAGCCAAAACGGGATGAGATAGGCCGAGAAAGCGAGAAAAAAATATTAGTCCCGAATTCCGTTCATACTCGACCCGGGCAAGAAAATTCCGAAAAAAATAGCAAAAAAATTCAAAAAATTAAAAACCTTCTTTCCCGAATTATTTTTAGCCAAAACGAGATGAGATAGGCCAACAAAGAGAGAAAAAAATTTTAGTCCTGAAATCTTTTCCTAAACAACACGAGCTAGAAAATTCCAAAAAAATATCAAAAAATTGGAAAATGTTAGAATATGTTAGTGTGTGTTAGTATATTACTATATGTTAGTATGTGTTAGTATGTTAGTGAGGTGTGTGATGATGTTAGTGATGTGTATGTTGCTGCACTAGCTATGTGTATGCAGCTGTATGGGGGGGCGTATGATGCTGCATAGGGGGTGCTGGTGTGGGGCGTGTACAAGTTACTGATGGGGCATGCAGGAGCAGCTGATGATGCACGCAGGAGCAGCTGATGTGTCATGCAGGAGCAGCTGATGAGGGTGCTGCTACTAGTAATGTTACCAAATAAGAGTTAGTTAAATAAATGGTTAGTGTTGGCGTATTGGCAGCTGGTTAACAGCTGGCTTGGCTGTTAGGCAGTTAAGGAGTGAGGTTGAGAGAGTATTAGAATCCTGGAAAGAAGGAAGCATGTATCAGAATTCATTCCCAAATTTACCAGTTCTTCAATTCTATGTTTCCTCTCTATCTCTAACTCTCTGTTCTTATTTCTTCTCTAATTCCCTGTTCTTAACTCTTCTCTGTTCTTGGAAGCATAATTTCAATTATCCAAGCTCTCTGTTCCTAACATTTGGTATCAGAGCAAGACTTTCCTCGGCTATGGCAGAGACACGATCGACTACCGCTGCGACTCAAGAAGCTCTGGCTTCATTAAGAACTACAAGTGATCACCATGGTAAAGAAATTCAAGAAATGCGTACTATCCAGGAAGTGCATACACGCACTATGAACGAAATGAATCGCACTATGAATGAAATGAATCAACAACTCGCAATTTTGGTGCAGAGGCGTAATGGTTCTGATCAAGGAGGATTACCTCAATCTCCAACATATGGTGAACCTAGGAATATGAATTCATCAACAATGGTGATGTCTCGTTCTGTGAGATTGGAATTCCCAAGGTTCTTTGGAGAAGATCCTGCAGGTTGGGTCTACAGGGCCAACCAATATTTTAAGTATTACAATACACCAGTTGCAGAGAAGGTGATGCTAGCTTCGTTTCATATGGAAGGTGAGGCTCTAGTCTGGTTTCAAGATAGTGAAGAAGTAGGCCTCGTTGTTGATTGGGAGACATTGGTTCAAGCATTGCATATCAGATTTGGTGCTACAGCTTATGATGATCCTATGGAAACGCTTACCAGGCTGAGACAAACTGCTTCAGTGTCATTATATAAAGCTCAATTTGAGGTGTTATCCAACAGGATTAAGGGATTATCTGCTGCTCACAAGTTAAGCTGTTTTTTAAGCGGGTTAAGAGATGAGATAAGGCTTCCAGTAAGAATGCTTAGTCCTAATTCTCTGAATGAAGCTTTTGGATTGGCAAAGATTCAGGAAGAATATAATTGGAGTTGCAGGAAGTTTTCCAAATTCCATGGAGATCAAGGGAAGCCTTCTATCTTGGGAGCTCCTCCAAAAGCTCCTGCTCTGTTGGAGCCAAAGCCAAGGCTACCTATTAAGAGGATTTCACCTGCTCAAATGGAAGAAAGGAAGAAGAAGGGGTTATGTTATAATTGTGATGAAAAATGGACCCCTGGCCACAAGTGCAAGAGTGCTACATTATTTCTGTTAGATCATGTAGAACTGACTCAGGAGAATGCAAATTCTGTGGTGCACCTGACTGAATTGGAGGAAAAGGGATGTACAGATCAAAGTGGACAGGCTTGGCAAGATCAAGAAGATGCAGAGATTACTTTATATGCATTGAGTGGCACCCCTACTTCAGGTACGATGAGAGTCATGGGAAAGATTAATCAAAGGTCTTTTGTAATTCTAATTGATTCAGGGAGCACTCACAATTTTATTGATGCTATGCTGGTTTCACAATTACATATCCATGTAGACACTTCTCAAATTCTGGAAGTAAAGGTTGCTAATGGGGATGTTATTAAAACTCAGGGGGTTTGTAAGGCAGTGCCTATTTTGATGCAAGGGGTGGAGTTTGTAGTACACTTACATGTGCTACCAATGGGAGGATGTGACTTAGTTTTGGGCACTCACTGGTTGGGAACCTTGGGAGTAATTCAGTGGGACTTTAAGTTGCTCATAATGAGTTTTACTTATGGTTACAAGCAAATTCAATTACAAGGATTGAAGAGTGCTACTGATTCTCAATTGCAAGAGGGTGATGATTTCTTGAAACAATCCGTGAAGAAGGGACTGATTCTCCAGATTTCAGTCCAGCTGCAGCCTAAATTGATGTCTGCAGAGGGTCAAATCCCTGAAGCTATTGCAGCCTTGTTGCTGGATTATAAGTCTGTTTTTGCTACTCCAGAAGGCCTGCCTCCTTTAAGAGATCATGAACATCATATCACCTTGAAGGAAGGGACTCAAGCTGTATCTCAGAGGCCTTACAGGTATCCTTATTATCAAAAAAATGAAATAGAGAACATTGTTAAGGAGTTGTTGTCTGTGGGGTTCATCAGAAATAGTAGCAGTCCATTTGCTTCACCTGTTCTTTTGGTCAGGAAGGCTGATGGCTCTTGGAGGATGTGTATTGATTATAGAGCTTTGAATCAAGAAACTATTAAAGATAAGTATCCCATACCTGTTATTGATGAGCTGCTAGATGAACTATTTGGTGCTACTGTTTTTTCTAAATTGGATTTGAGATCCGGATATCATCAGATTAGAATGAAGGAGGAAGACATTCCTAAGACTGCCTTTAGAACTCATGAGGGTCACTATGAGTTCTTAGTAATGCCCTTTGGTTTAACCAATGCACCCTCAACCTTTCAGTCACTTATGAATTCAGTTTTCAAACCTTACTTAAGGAAATTTGTCTTGGTGTTTTTTGATGACATACTTGTGTATAGTAAGGATTTGGCTGCTCATGTCAGTCACCTTAAATTGGTGTTGGATACATTGGTGAATCACCAATTGTATGCAAAACAATCAAAGTGTGTGTTTGCATGTAGAGAGGTAGAATATTTAGGACATTTAATCTCTGGTGAAGGGGTGAAAACAGACCCAAGGAAGACTGCTGCTATGCAGCAATGGCCTACTCCTCATGATGTGAAGGCTTTGAGGGGTTTCTTGGGCTTGACTGGTTACTATAGGAAGTTTGTGAAGGGGTATGGCTTGATTGCAGCTCCTTTAACTGCCTTGTTAAGGAAAGACTCCTTCAATTGGACTCCTGCAGCTTCACATGCCTTCCAGCTGCTCAAGGATGCTATGTCCAGTCCACCTGTGCTAGCTTTGCCCGATTTCACTAAACCATTTGTTGTGGAATGTGATGCTTCAGGGTTGGGCATAGGGGCTGTCTTAATGCAGAATCAAAGGCCCATTGCTTTCCACAGCCAAGCTTTGAAGGGGAAGGCCCTTGCCCTTTCTACTTATGAAAAAGAATTGTTGGCTTTAGTAGTGGCTGTGAAGAAATGGAGACCTTACCTCCTTGGAAGACCTTTTGTGATCAAGACAGACCATCAAAGTTTGAAATACTTGTTGGAGCAAAAGATTGGTACCCCTGCACAACAAAAATGGATCACCAAATTACTTGGATATGCCTTTATAGTTGAATATAAGCATGGCAAGGAAAATCTAGTTGCTGATGCACTGTCCAGAAGAGAAATGACTGGGAATGATGATGCTAACTGCAGTGGAGTGGGTACTCTATGCATTATCTCATTCCCTACTCCTACTTGGCTTGATGATCTTAAAGCAAGCTACGCCACAGACCCAGCTATCCAGCAGACTATCCAGGCTATTGAATCAGGGCAGAATGTTCCAGTGGGGTTTACATTTTGTAATGGATTGTTGTTTTATAAAGGAAGACTATACTTGGGAAGCTCTAATCAGACCTTGAAGACCCTTGCCTTGCAGCAAGTCCATGAGAGCCCTTTAGGGGGTCATTCTGGATATTTGAAGTCCTTCCATAGACTCAAGAAAGACTTTTATTGGTCTGGTATGGGCAAGGACTTGAAGACTATGGTCAAGGAATGTGATGTATGTCAAAGGTTGAAGACTGAGACTTGCTTCCCTGCTGGCTTGTTGCAGCCCTTAGTCATTCCAAATAGGCCTTGGCTTGATATTAGCATGGACTTTGTAGAAGGCCTGCCTAAATCTCAACAGAAGTCAGTAGTGTTTGTTGTGGTAGACAGGTTCACTAAATATGTTCACTTCATTCCCTTGGCTCATCCCTACACTGCTGCTAAGGTGGCTCAGCTCTTCATGCAGTCTGTTTTTAAGCTACATGGACTGCCTTCTACCATTGTGAGTGATAGAGATCCAATATTCACCTCTAAATTCTGGTCTGAATTGATGAAACTGCAAGGGATAAGCTTGGCTATGTCATCTTCCTATCACCCACAAACTGATGGCCAAACTGAAGTTGTGAACAAAAGTTTGGAACACTATTTGAGGGCCTTTGCTGCTGACAGACCTCAAGCTTGGGTGACCTGGCTTCCCTTGGCAGAGTTTTGGTTCAACACTAATTTCCATTCCTCTCTTAAGCTTACTCCATTTGAAGCTCTTTATGGATATCCTCCTCCAAAGCTTGTGGATTATGTTCCAGGCACTACAAGGGTGGCAGCTGTGGATTCAATTCTGCAGGATAGACAACAACTCTTCTCATTACTCAAGCATAATTTGACTGCTGCACAAGAGAGGATGAAATGGTTTGCTGACAAGAAACGGGTGGATAGGTCTTTTACTGTGGGGGATTGGGTGTATCTTAGACTGCAACCTTACAAGCAGTCCTCAGTTTAGTCCAAGAAGTTTGGCAAGTTAGCTCCTCGTTTTTATGGACCTTACCAGGTTGTGCAGAAGGTGGGAGAGGTGTCTTATAAGCTGGAATTGCCTGCAGGTTCTCAAATACATCCTGTGTTTCATGTCTCCAACCTCAAGGCTAAGTTGGGTGCTCAGATAGTTCCAAGGTCTGCTTTACCTGCTGTGAATGTGGATCAGATTCCTAACCCTGAACCAGTGGCTATTTTAGCTACCAGGTCACATCAGTTGAGGAGTAGAACTATCACTCAGGTGCTGGTCCAGTGGCAAGATGAAAGCAAGGATGATGCTACCTGGGAGAATCTTTTTGTGCTGCAACAGAAGTTTCCCCACCTTGTGGGCAAGGTGCTTTGAAGGGAGGGTATTGTTAGAATATGTTAGTGTGTGTTAGTATATTACTATATGTTAGTATGTGTTAGTATGTTAGTGAGGTGTGTGATGATGTTAGTGATGTGTATGTTGCTGCACTAGCTATGTGTATGCAGCTGTATGGGGGGGCGTATGATGCTGCATAGGGGGTGCTGGTGTGGGGCGTGTACAAGTTACTGATGGGGCATGCAGGAGCAGCTGATGATGCACGCAGGAGCAGCTGATGTGTCATGCAGGAGCAGCTGATGAGGGTGCTGCTACTAGTAATGTTACCAAATAAGAGTTAGTTAAATAAATGGTTAGTGTTGGCGTATTGGCAGCTGGTTAACAGCTGGCTTGGCTGTTAGGCAGTTAAGGAGTGAGGTTGAGAGAGTATTAGAATCCTGGAAAGAAGGAAGCATGTATCAGAATTCATTCCCAAATTTACCAGTTCTTCAATTCTATGTTTCCTCTCTATCTCTAACTCTCTGTTCTTATTTCTTCTCTAATTCCCTGTTCTTAACTCTTCTCTGTTCTTGGAAGCATAATTTCAATTATCCAAGCTCTCTGTTCCTAACAGAAAACGTAATTCCGGCATTATTTATATCCAAACGGGTAGAGATAGGCCGAGAAAGCGAGAAAAAAATATTAGTCCCGAATATCGTTCATACTCGAACCGGGCAAGAAAATTCCGAAAAAAATAGCCAGTAAATTCAAAAAATTAAAAACCTTCTTTCCGGACTTATTTTTAGCCAAAACGAGATGAGATAGGCCGACAAAGAGTGAAAAAAATTTTAGTCCTGAAATCTTTTCCTAAACAACACGAACTAGAAAATTCCAAAAAAAATTCAAAAAATTAGAAAACATGATTCCGGCATTATTTATATCCAAACGGGTAGAGAGAGCCGAGAAAGAGAGAAAAAAACTTTTAGTCCCGAATTCCATTCCTACTCGACCCAGGTAAGAAAATTCTGAAAAAAATAGCAAACAAATTGAAAAAATTAAAAAACTTTTTACCCGCATTATTTATAGCCAAAACAAGATGAGATAGGCCGAGAAAGAGAAAAAAAAAAATTTAGTCACGAATTCCGTTCATACTCGGCCCGGAGAAGCAAATTGAGAAAAAAATAGCAAAAAAATTCAAAAAATTAAAAATCCTATTTTCAGTATTATTTTTAGACAAAACGGGATGAGATAGGCCAAGAAAGAGAAAAAAAACTTTTAGTCCCGAATTCTGTTCCGACCCAACCCAAGCTAGAAAATTCCAAAAAAAAATAGCAAAAAAATTCAAAAAATTAAAAAAGATAATTCCGGCATTATTTCTATCGAAAATGGGTTGAGTGTGGCCAAGAAGCGGAGAAAAAAAATTTTTGTCCCGAGTTCCGTTCATACTCGACCAGGGCAAGAAAATTCCAAATAAAATAGTAAAAAAATTGAAAAAATTAAAAAACCTCTTTCTGGTATTATTTTTAGCCAAAACTGGATGAGATAGATCGAGAAAGAGAGGAAAAAATTTTAGTCCCGAATTCCGTTCGTACTCGACCCTGGCAAAAAAATTCCGAAAAAAAAAGCCATAAAATTTAAAAATTAATAAAAATCTTTCCGGCATTATTTTTAGCCAAAACAGGAAGAGATTGTCTGAGAAAGCGAGAAACAAATTTTAGTCCCGAATTCCGTTCATAGTCGACCCGGACAAGAAAATTCTGAAAAAAATAGCAAAAAAAAATAAAAAATTAAAAATCCACTTTCCGGCATTATTTTTAGCCAAAACGGGATGAGATTGTCCGAGAATGAGAAAAAAAAAATTTAGTCCCATATTCCGTTCAAACTCAACCCACACAAGAAAATTCCAAAAAAAATAGAAAAAAAATTCAAAAAATTCAAAAACCTCTTTCCGGTATTATTTTCAGCCAAAATGGGATGAGATAGACCGAGAAAGCGAGAAAAAAATTTTATTCCCGAATTCCGTTCATAATCGACCCAGGCAAGAAAATTTGGAAAAAAATAGCAAAAAAATTCAAAAAATTAAAAAACCTCTTTGTGGTATTATTTTTAGCCAAAATGGGATGAGATAGGCCAAGAAAGTGCGAAAAAATTTTTAGTCCCGAATTCCGTTCATACTCGACCCGGGCAAGAAAATTCCGAAAAAAATAGCAAAAAAATTCAAAAAATTAAAAAACCTCTTTCTAATATTATTTCTATCCGGAACGGGATGAGAAATCCAGGGAAAGAGAAAAAAAAAGAAAAAAAAATTTAGCCCAGAATTTCGTTCCTGCCCAAGCCGGGAAAGAAAATTCAAAAAAAATAGCAAAAAAATTCAAAAAATGAAAAAACCTCTTTCCGGCATTATTTTTAGCCAAATCGGGATGAGATAGGCCGAGAAAGCGAGAAAAAAATTTTAGTCCCGAATTCCGTTCATTTTCGACCCGGGCAAGAAAATTCCGGAAAAAATAGCGAAAAAATTCAAAAAATTAAAAAACCTCTTTCTAGCATTATTTCTAGCCGAAACGGGATGAGAAATCCAGGGAAAGAGAAAAAAAAAATTACTCCCGAATGCCGTTCATACTCGACCAGGGCAAGAAAACACCGAAAAAAATAGCAAAAAAATTAAAAAATTAATAAACCTCTTTCCGGCATTATTTTTAGCCAAAACGGGAAGAGATTGGCTGACAAAGCGAGAAACAAATTTTAGTCCCGAATTTCGCTCATAGTCGACCCGGGCAAGAAAATTCCGAAAAAAATAGCAAAAAAAAACAAAAAATTAAAAATCCACTTTCCGGCATTATTTTTAGTCAAAACGGGATGAGATTGTCCGAGAAAGAGAAAAAAAAAATTTTAGTCCTGAATTCCATTCAAACTCGACCAGCGCAAGAAAATTCCAAAAAAAATAGAAAAAAAATTCAAAAAATTCAAAAACCTCTTTCCGGCATTATTTTCAGCCAAAACGGGATGAGATAGGCCGAGAAAGCGAGAAAAAAATATTAGTCCCGAATTCCGTTCATACTCGACCCGGGCAAGAAAATTCCGAAAAAAATAGCAAAAAAATTCAAAAAATTAAAAACCTTCTTTCCCGAATTATTTTTAGCCAAAACGAGATGAGATAGGCCAACAAAGAGAGAAAAAAATTTTAGTCCTGAAATCTTTTCCTAAACAACACGAGCTAGAAAATTCCAAAAAAAAATCAAAAAATTAGAAAACGTAATTCCGGCATTATTTATATCCAAACGGGTAGAGATAGGCCGAGAAAGCGAGAAAAAAATATTAGTCCCGAATATCGTTCATACTCGAACCGGGCAAGAAAATTCCGAAAAAAATAGCCAGTAAATTCAAAAAATTAAAAACCTTCTTTCCGGACTTATTTTTAGCCAAAACGAGATGAGATAGGCCGACAAAGAGTGAAAAAAATTTTAGTCCTGAAATCTTTTCCTAAACAACACGAACTAGAAAATTCCAAAAAAAATTCAAAAAATTAGAAAACATAATTCCGGCATTATTTATATCCAAACGGGTAGAGAGAGGCCAAGAAAGAGAGAAAAAAACTTTTAGTCCCGAATTCCATTCCTACTCGACCCAGGTAAGAAAATTCTGAAAAAAATAGCAAACAAATTGAAAAAATTAAAAAACTTTTTACCCGCATTATTTATAGCCAAAACAAGATGAGATAGGCCGAGAAAGAGAAAAAAAAAAAATTTAGTCACGAATTCCGTTCATACTCGGCCCGGAGAAGCAAATTGAGAAAAAAATAGCAAAAAAATTCAAAAAATTAAAAATCCTATTTTCAGTATTATTTTTAGACAAAACGGGATGAGATAGGCCAAGAAAGAGAAAAAAAACTTTTAGTCCCGAATTCTGTTCCGACCCAACCCAAGCTAGAAAATTCCAAAAAAAAATAGCAAAAAAATTCAAAAAATTAAAAAAGATAATTCCGGCATTATTTCTATCGAAAATGGGTTGAGTGTGGCCAAGAAGTGGAGAAAAAAATTTTTGTCCCGAGTTCCGTTCATACTCGACCAGGGCAAGAAAATTCCAAATAAAATAGTAAAAAAATTGAAAAAATTAAAAAACCTCTTTCTGGTATTATTTTTAGCCAAAACTGGATGAGATAGATCGAGAAAGAGAAAAAAAACTTTTATTCCCGAATTCTGTTCCGACCCAACCCAAGCTAGAAAATTCCAAAAAAAAATAGCAAAAAAATTCAAAAAATTAAAAAAGATAATTCCGGCATTATTTCTATCGAAAATGGGTTGAGTGTGGCCGAGAAGCGGAGAAAAAAAATTTTGTCCCGAGTTCCGTTCATACTCGACCAGGGCAAGAAAATTCCAAATAAAATAGTAAAAAAATTGAAAAAATTAAAAAACCTCTTTCTGGTATTATTTTTAGCCAAAACTGGATGAGATAGATCGAGAAAGAGAGGAAAAAATTTTAGTCCCGAATTCCGTTCGTACTCGACCCTGGCAAAAAAATTCCGAAAAAAATAGCCAAAAAATTTAAAAATTAATAAAAATCTTTCCGGCATTATTTTTAGCCAAAACAGGAAGAGATTGTCTGAGAAAGCGAGAAACAAATTTTAGTCCCGAATTCCGTTCATAGTCGACCCGGACAAGAAAATTCTGAAAAAAATAGCAAAAAAAAATAAAAAATTGAAAATCCACTTTCCGGCATTATTTTTAGCCAAAACGGGATGAGATTGTCCGAGAATGAGAAAAAAAAAAAATTTAGTCCCATATTCCGTTCAAACTCAACCCACACAAGAAAATTCCAAAAAAAATAGAAAAAAAATTCAAAAAATTCAAAAACCTCTTTCCGGTATTATTTTGAGCCAAAATGGGATGAGATAGACCGAGAAAGCGAGAAAAAAATTTTATTCCCGAATTCCGTTCATAATCGACCCAGGCAAGAAAATTTGGAAAAAAATAGCAAAAAAATTCAAAAAATTAAAAAACCACTTTGTGGTATTATTTTTAGCCAAAAATGGGATGAGATAGGCCAAGAAAGTGCGAAAAAATTTTTAGTCCCGAATTCTGTTCATACTCGACCCGGGCAAGAAAATTCCGAAAAAAATAGCAAAAAAATTCAAAAAATTAAAAAACCTCTTTCTAATATTATTTCTATCCGGAACGGGATGAGAAATCCAGGGAAAGAGAAAAAAAAAAAATTTAGCCCAGAATTTCGTTCCTGCCCAAGCCGGGAAAGAAAATTCCGAAAAAAATAGCAAAAAAATTCAAAAAATGAAAAAACCTCTTTCCGGCATTATTTTTAGCCAAATCGGGATGAGATAGGCCGAGAAAGCGAGAAAAAAATTTTTGTCCCGAATTCCGTTCATACTCGACCCGGGCAAGAAAATTCCGGAAAAAATAGCGAAAAAATTCAAAAAATTAAAAAACCTTCTTCATACTCGACCCGGGCAAGAAAATTCCGGAAAAAATAGCGAAAAAATTCAAAAAATTAAAAAACCTCTTTCTAGCCGAAACGGGATGAGAAATCCAGGGAAAGAGAAAAAAAAAATTACTCCCGAATGCCGTTCATACTCGACCAGGGCAAGAAAACACCGAAAAAAATAGCAAAAAAATTAAGAAATTAATAAACCTCTTTCCGGCATTATTTTTAGCCGAAACGGGAAGAGATTGGCTGACAAAGCGAGAAACAAATTTTAGTCCCGAATTTCGCTCATAGTCTACCCGGGCAAGAAAATTCCGAAAAAAAATAGCAAAAAAAAACAAAAAATTAAAAATCCACTTTCCGGCATTATTTTTAGTCAAAACGGGATGAGATTGTCCGAGAAAGAGAAAAAAAAAATTTTTGTCCTGAATTCCATTCAAACCCGACCAGCGCAAGAAAATTCCAAAAAAAATAGAAAAAAAATTCAAAAAATTCAAAAACCTCTTTCCGGCATTATTTTCAGCCAAAACGGGATGAGATAGGCCGAGAAAGTGAGAAAAAAATATTAGTCCCGAATTCCATTCATACTCGACCCGGGCAAGAAAATTCCGAAAAAAATAGCAAAAAAATTCAAAAAATTAAAAACCTTCTTTCCCGAATTATTTTTAGCCAAAACGAGATGAGATAGGCCAACAAAGAGAGAAAAAAAAATTTAGTCCTGAAATCTTTTCCTAAACAACACGAGCTAGAAAATTCCAAAAAAAAATCAGAAAATTAGAAAACGTAATTCCGGCATTATTTATATCCAAACGGGTAGAGATAGGCCGAGAAAGCGAGAAAAAAATATTAGTCCCGATTCTCGTTCATACTCGAAACGGGCAAGAAAATTCCGAAAAAAATAGCCAGTAAATTCAAAAAATTAAAAACCTTCTTTCCGGACTTATTTTTAGCCAAAACGAGATGAGATAGGCCGACAAAGAGTGAAAAAAATTTTAGTCCTGAAATCTTTTCCTAAACAACACGAACTAGAAAATTCCAAAAAAAATTCAAAAAATTAGAAAACATAATTCCGGCATTATTTATATCCAAACGGGTAGAGAGAGGCCGAGAAAGAGAGAAAAAAAACTTTTAGTCCCGAATTCCATTCCTACTCGACCCAGGTAAGAAAATTCTGAAAAAAATAGCAAACAAATTGAAAAAATTAAAAAACTTTTTACCCGCATTATTTATAGCCAAAACAAGATGAGATAGGCCGAGAAAGAGAAAAAAAAAAAATTTAGTCACGAATTCCGTTCATACTCGGCCCGGAGAAGCAAATTGAGAAAAAAATAGCAAAAAAATTCAAAAAATTAAAAATCCTATTTTCAGTATTATTTTTTGACAAAACGGGATGAGATAGGCCAAGAAAGAGAAAAAAAACTTTTAGTCCCGAATTCTGTTCCGACCCAACCCAAGCTAGAAAATTCCAAAAAAAAATAGCAAAAAAATTCAAAAAATTAAAAAAGATAATTCCGGCATTATTTCTATTGAAAATGGGTTGAGTGTGGCCAAGAAGCGGAGAAAAAAAATTTTCTCCCGAGTTCCGTTCATACTCGACCAGGGCAAGAAAATTCCAAATAAAATAGTAAAAAAATTGAAAAAATTAAAAAACCTCTTTCTGGTATTATTTTTAGCCAAAACTGGATGAGATAGACCGAGAAAGAGAGGAAAAAATTTTAGTCCCGAATTCCGTTCGTACTCGACCCTGGCAAAAAAATTCCGAAAAAAATAGCCAAAAATTTTAAAAATTAATAAAAATCTTTCCGGCATTATTTTTAGCCAAAACAGGAAGAGATTGTCTGAGAAAGCGAGAAACAAATTTTAGTCCCGAATTCCGTTCATAGTCGACCCGGACAAGAAAATTCTGAAAAAAATAGCAAAAAAAATAAAAAATTAAAAATCCACTTTCCGGCATTATTTTTAGCCAAAACGGGATGAGATTGTCCGAGAATGAGAAAAAAAAAATTTAGTCCCATATTACGTTCAAACTCAACCCACACAAGAAAATTCCAAAAAAAATAGAAAAAAAATTCAAAAAATTCAAAAACCTCTTTCCGGTATTATTTTCAGCCAAAATGGGATGAGATAGACCGAGAAAGCGAGAAAAAAATATTATTCCCGAATTCCGTTCATAATCGACCCAGGCAAGAAAATTTGGAAAAAAATAGCAAAAAAATTCAAAAAATTAAAAAACCTCTTTGTGGTATTATTTTTAGCCAAAATGGGATGAGATAGGCCAAGAAAGTGCGGAAAAATTTTTAGTCCCGAATTCCGTTCATACTCGACCCGGGCAAGAAAATTCCGAAAAAAATAGCAAAAAAATTCAAAAAATTAAAAAACCTCTTTCTAATATTATTTCTATCCGGAACGGGATGAGAAATCCAGGGAAAGAGAAAAAAAAAGAAAAAAAAATTTAGCCCAGAATTTCGTTCCTGCCCAAGCCGGGAAAGAAAATTCCGAAAAAAATAGCAAAAAAATTCAAAAAATGAAAAAACCTCTTTCCGGCATTATTTTTAGCCAAATCGGGATGAGATAGGCCGAGAAAGCGAGAAAAAAATTTTAGTCCCGAATTCCGTTCATTTTCGACCCGGGCAAGAAAATTCCGGAAAAAATAGCGAAAAAATTCAAAAAATTAAAAAACCTCTTTCTAGCATTATTTCTAGCCGAAACGGGATGAGAAATCCAGGGAAAGAGAAAAAAAAAATTACTCCCGAATGCCGTTCATACTCGACCAGGGCAAGAAAACACCGAAAAAAAAGCAAAAAAATTAAAAAATTAATAAACCTCTTTCCGGCATTATTTTTAGCCAAAACGGGAAGAGATTGGCTGACAAAGCGAGAAACAAATTTTAGTCCCGAATTTCGCTCATAGTCGACCCGGACAAGAAAATTCCGAAAAAAATAGCAAAAAAAAACAAAAAATTAAAAATCCACTTTCCGGCATTATTTTTAGTCAAAACGGGATGAGATTGTCCGAGAAAGAGAAAAAAAAAATTTTAGTCCTGAATTCCATTCAAACTCGACCAGCGCAAGAAAATTCCAAAAAAAATAGAAAAAAAATTCAAAAAATTCAAAAACCTCTTTCCGGCATTATTTTCAGGCAAAACGGGATGAGATAGGCCGAGAAAGCGAGAAAAAAATATTAGTCCCGAATTCCGTTCATACTCGACCCGGGCAAGAAAATTCCGAAAAAAATAGCAAAAAAATTCAAAAAATTAAAAACCTTCTTTCCCGAATTATTTTTAGCCAAAACGAGATGAGATAGGCCAACAAAGAGAGAAAAAAAAATTTAGTCCTGAAATCTTTTCCTAAACAACACGAGCTAGAAAATTCCAAAAAAAAATCAAAAAATTAGAAAACGTAATTCCGGCATTATTTATATCCAAACGGGTAGAGATAGGCCGAGAAAGCGAGAAAAAAATATTAGTCCCGAATTCCGTTCATACTCGAACCGGGCAAGAAAATTCCGAAAAAAATAGCCAGTAAAATAAAAAATAAAAAACCTCTTTCCGGATTATTTTTAGCCAAAACGGGATGAGATTGTCCGAGAAAGAGAAAAAAAAAATTTAGTCCCGAATTCGTTCCTAAACAACCCAACAAGAAAATTCCGAAAAAATAGAAAAAAAATTCAAAAAATCAAAAACCTCTTTCCGCATTATTTTCAGCCAAAACGGATGAGATAGAGCCGAGAAAGCGAGAAAAAAATTTTAGTCCCGAATTCCGTTCATAGTCGACCCGGACAGAAAATTCTGAAAAAATAGCAAAAAAAATTAAAAAATAAAAAAACCCACTTTCCGGCATTATTTTAGCCAAAAACGGGATGAGATTGTCCGAGAATGAGAAAAAAAAAAAAACCCTTTCTAAAATAATTTTCTATCAACGGGATGAGAAAATCAGGGAAAGAATAAAAAAAAAAAAAAAAAAAAAAAAAAAAAAAAAAAAAAATTTAGCCCAGAATTTCGTTCCTGCCCAAGCCGGGAAAGAAAATTCCGAAAAAAATAGTAAAAAAATTCAAAAAATGAAAAAACCTCTTTCCGGCATTATTTTTAGACAAATCGGGATGAGATAGGCCGAGAAAGCGAGGAAAAAATTTTTGTCCCGAATTCCGTTCATACTCGACCCGGGCAAGAAAATTCCGGAAAAAATAGCGAAAAAATTTAAAAAATTAAAAAACCTCTTTCTAGCATTATTTCTAGCCGAAACGGGATGAGAAATCCAGGGAAAGAGAAAAAAAAAATTACTCCCGAATGCCGTTCATACTCGACCAGGGCAAGAAAACACCGAAAAAAATAGCAAAAAAATTAAAAAATTAATAAACCTCTTTCCGGCATTATTTTTAGCCAAAACGGGAAGAGATTGGCTGACAAAGCGAGAAACAAATTTTAGTCCCGAATTTCGCTCATAGTCGACCCGGGCAAGAAAATTCCGAAAAAAATAGCAAAAAAAAAACAAAAAATTAAAAATCCACTTTCCGGCATTATTTTTAGTCAAAACGGGATGAGATTGTCCGAGAAAGAGAAAAAAGAAATTTTAGTCCTGAATTCCATTCAAACTCGACCAGCGCAAGAAAATTCCAAAAAAAATAGAAAAAAAATTCAAAAAATTCAAAAACCTCTTTCCGGCATTATTTTCAGGCAAAACGGGGTGAGATAGGCCGAGAAAGCGAGAAAAAAATATTAGTCCCGAATTCCGTTCATACTCGACCCGGGCAAGAAAATTCCGAAAAAAATAGCAAAAAAATTCAAAAAATTAAAAACCTTCTTTCCCGAATTATTTTTAGCCAAAACGAGATGAGATAGGCCAACAAAGAGAGAAAAAAATTTTAGTCCTGAAATCTTTTCCTAAACAACACGAGCTAGAAAATTCCAAAAAAATATCAAAAAATTGGAAAACGTAATTCCGGCATTATTTATATCCAAACGGGTAGAGATAGGCCGAGAAAGCGAGAAAAAAATATTAGTCCCGAATATCGTTCATACTCGAACCGGGCAAGAAAATTCCGAAAAAAATAGCCAGTAAATTCAAAAAATTAAAAACCTTCTTTCCGGACTTATTTTTAGCCAAAACGAGATGAGATAGGCCGACAAAGAGTGAAAAAAATTTTAGTCCTGAAATCTTTTCCTAAACAACACGAACTAGAAAATTCCAAAAAAAATTCAAAAAATTAGAAAACATGATTCCGGCATTATTTATATCCAAACGGGTAGAGAGAGCCGAGAAAGAGAGAAAAAAACTTTTAGTCCCGAATTCCATTCCTACTCGACCCAGGTAAGAAAATTCTGAAAAAAGTAGCAAACAAATTGAAAAAATTAAAAAACTTTTTACCCGCATTATTTATAGCCAAAACAAGATGAGATAGGTCGAGAAAGAGAAAAAAAAAAAAATTTGTCACGAATTCCGTTCATACTCGGCCCGGAGAAGCAAATTGAGAAAAAAATAGCAAAAAAATTCAAAAAATTAAAAATCCTATTTTCAGTATTATTTTTAGACAAAACGGGATGAGATAGGCCAAGAAAGAGAAAAAAAACTTTTAGTTCCGAATTCTGTTCCGACCCAACCCAAGCTAGAAAATTCCAAAAAAAAATAGCAAAAAAATTCAAAAAATTAAAAAAGATAATTCCGGCATTATTTCTATCGAAAATGGGTTGAGTGTGGCCAAGAAGCGGAGAAAAAAAATTTTGTCCCGAGTTCCGTTCATACTCGACCAGGGCAAGAAAATTCCAAATAAAATAGTAAAAAAATTGAAAAAATTAAAAAACGTCTTTCTGGTATTATTTTTAGCCAAAACTGGATGAGATAGATCGAGAAAGAGAGGAAAAAATTTTAGTCCCGAATTCCGTTCGTACTCGACCCTGGCAAAAAAATTCCGAAAAAAATAGCCCAAAAATTTAAAAATTAATAAAAATCTTTCCGGCATTATTTTTAGCCAAAACAGGAAGAGATTGTCTGAGAAAGCGAGAAACAAATTTTAGTCCCGAATTCCGTTCATAGTCGACCCGGACAAGAAAATTCTGAAAAAAATAGCAAAAAAAAATAAAAAATTAAAAATCCACTTTCCGGCATTATTTTTAGCCAAAACGGGATGAGATTGTCCGAGAATGAGAAAAAAAAAATTTAGTCCCATATTCCGTTCAAACTCAACCCACACAAGAAAATTCCAAAAAACATAGAAAAAAAATTCAAAAAATTCAAAAACCTCTTTCCGGTATTATTTTCAGCCAAAATGGGATGAGATAGACCGAGAAAGCGAGAAAAAAATTTTATTCCCGAATTCCGTTCATAATCGACCCAGGCAAGAAAATTTGGAAAAAAATAGCAAAAAAATTCAAAAAATTAAAAAACCTCTTTGTGGTATTATTTTTAGCCAAAATGGGATGAGATAGGCCAAGAAAGTGCGAAAAAATTTTTAGTCCCGAATTCCGTTCATACTCGACCCGGGCAAGAAAATTCCGAAAAAAATAGCAAAAAAATTCAAAAAATTAAAAAACCTCTTTCTAATATTATTTCTATCCGGAACGGGATGAGAAATCCAGGGAAAGAGAAAAAAAAAGAAAAAAAAATTTAGCCCAGAATTTCGTTCCTGCCCAAGCCGGGAAAGAAAATTTCAAAAAAAATAGCAAAAAAATTCAAAAAATGAAAAAACCTCTTTCCGGCATTATTTTTAGCCAAATCGGGATGAGATAGGCCGAGAAAGCGAGAAAAAAATTTTAGTCCCGAATTCCGTTCATTTTTGACCCGGGCAAGAAAATTCCGGAAAAAATAGCGAAAAAATTCAAAAAATTAAAAAACCTCTTTCTAGCATTATTTCTAGCCGAAACGGGATGAGAAATCCAGGGAAAGAGAAAAAAAAATTACTCCCGAATGCCGTTCATACTCGACCAGGGCAAGAAAACACCGAAAAAAATAGCAAAAAAATTAAAAAATTAATAAACCCCTTTCCGGCATTATTTTTAGCCAAAACGGGAAGAGATTGGCTGACAAAGCGAGAAACAAATTTTAGTCCCGAATTTCGCTCATAGTCGACCCGGGCAAGAAAATTCCGAAAAAAATAGCAAAAAAAAACAAAAAATTAAAAATCCACTTTCCGGCATTATTTTTAGTCAAAACGGGATGAGATTGTCCGAGAAAGAGAAAAAAAAATTTTAGTCCTGAATTCCATTCAAACTCGACCAGCGCAAGAAAATTACAAAAAAAAATAGAAAAAAAATTCAAAAAATTCAAAAACCTCTTTCCGGCATTATTTTCAGGCAAAACGGGATGAGATAGGCCGAGAAAGCGAGAAAAAAATATTAGTCCCGAATTCCGTTCATACTCGACCCTAGCCAAAACGGGTTGAGATAGGCCAAGAAAGCGAGAAAAAAATTTTAGTCCTGAATTCCGTTCATACTCGACTCGGGTAAGAAAATTCAGAAAGAAATTGCAAAAAAATTCAAAAACCTCTTTCCAGCATTATTTTTAGCCGGAACGAGATGGAATAGGCCGAGAAAGAGAAAAAAAAAAATTTCGTCCCGAATTTCGTTCATACTCGACACGGGCATGAAAATTCTGAAAAAAAATAGCAAAAAAATTTAAAAATTAAAAAATATAATTCTGGCGTTATTTCTAGCTAAGAAGGGTTGAGAGAGGTCAAGAACGAAGGAAAGAAAATTTCACCCCCGAATTCCGTTCCTACACGAATCTGGCAATAAAATTCCGAAAAAAATAGGAAAATAAATCAAAAAATTAAAAAATCACTTTCCGGCATTATTTTTAGCCAAAACGGGATGAGATAGGCCGAGAAAGAGAACAAAAAAATTTGGTCCTGAATTCCATTCATACTCCGTCCGGGCAAGAAAATTCCGAAAGAAATTGCAAAATAATTCAAAAACCTCTTTCCAGCATTATTTTTAGCCAAAACGGGATGAGATAGGCCGAGAAAGTGAGGAAAAAATTTTAGTCCCAAATTTCGTCCACACTCGACCCGGTCAAGAAAATTCCGAAAGAAATTGCAAAAAAATTCAAAAAACTCTTTCCAGCATTATTTATGGCCAAAACGGGATGAAATTTGCCGAGAAAGCGAGGAAAATATTTTAGTCCCGAATTCCGTCCATATTCGACCCGGGCAAGAAAATTACAAAAAAATTCGCAAAAAAATTCAAAAAATTAAAAAACCTCTCTCCGGCATTATTTTTTGCCAAAACGGGACGAGATAGGCCGAGAAAGCAAGAAAAAAATTTTAGTCCAAAATTCCGTTCATGTTCGACCCAGGCAAGAAAATTATGAAAAAATTTGCAAAAAAATTCAAAAAATTAAAAAACCCCTCTCCGGCATTATTTTTTGCTAAAACTGGATGAGATAGGCCGAGAAACCGAGAAAAAAATTTTAGACCTAAATTCCGTTCATAGTCGACCCGGGCAAGAAAATTCCGAAAAAAATAGCAAAAAAATTCAAAAACCTATTTCCAGCATTACTTTTAGCCAAAACGGGTTGAGATAGGCCGAGAAAGCGGGAAAAAAATTTTAGTCTAAAATTACAAAATTAAAAAACATAATTATGACTTTATTTCAATCTAAAAAGGGTTGAGAGAGGTCAAGAAAGAGAGAAAAAAAATTTCACCCCCGAATTCCGTTCCTCCACAAATCTGGCAACAAAATTCCGAAAAAAAAAGAGCAAAAGAATTCAAAAAACTAAAAAATCACTTTCCGGCATTATTTTTAGCCAAAACGGGATGAGATAGGCTGAGAAAGAGAAAAAAAAAATTTGGTCCTGAATTCCATTCAAACTCGATCCGGGCTAGAAAATTCCGAAAGAAATTGCAAAAAAATTCAAAAAATTAAAAAACCTCTTTCCAGCATTATTTTTAGCCAAAACGGGATGGGATTGGCCGAGAAAGGGAAAAAAAAAAAATTTAGTCCCGAATTCCGTTCGTACTCGACCCAGGCAAGAAAATTCCAAAAAAATAGCAAAAAAATTAAAAAACTTAATTCCGGTGTTATTTCTATCTAAGAAGGGTTGAGAGAGGTCAAGAAACAGAGAAAAACAATTTCACCCCCGAATTCCGTTCCTACACGAATCTGGCAAGAAAATTCCGAAAAAAAGAGCAAAAGAATTCAAAAAACTAAAAAATCACTTTCCAGCATTATTTTTAGCAGAAACGGAATGAGATAGGCTGAGAAAGAGAAAAAAAAATTTTGGTCCTGAATTCCGTTCATACTCAGTCCGGGAAAGAAAATTCCGAAAGAAATTGCAAAAAAATTCAAAAGAATAAAAAACCTCTTTCCAGCATTATTTTTAACCAAAACGGGATGAGATAGGCCGAGAAAGCGAGGAAAAAATTTTAGTCTCGAATTCCGTCCATACTCGAGCCGGTCAAGAAAATTCCGAAAGAAATTGCAAAAAAATTCACAAAATTAAAAAACCTCTTTCCAGCATTATTTGTACCCAAAACGGGATGAGATTGGCCGAGAAAGCGAGGAAAATATTTTAGTCCCGAATTCCGTCCAAACTCGACCCGGGCAAGAAAATTCCAAAAAAAATAGAAAAAAATAGAAAAAACCTTTTTCCAGCATTATTTGGAGCCAAAACGGGATGAGATAGGCTGAGAAAGCGAGGAAAATATTTTAGTCCTGAATTCCGTCCATACTCGACCCGGGCAAGAAAATTCCAAAAGAAATTGCAAAAAAATTCAAAAAATTAAAAAATCACTTTCCGGCATTATTTTTAGCCAAAAAGGGATGAGATAGGCCGAGAAAGAGAGAAAAAAAATTTGGTCCTCAATTTCGTTCATACTCGGTACGGGCAAGAAAATTCCGAAAGAAATTGCAAAAAAATTGAAAAAATTAAAAAACTTCTTTCTAGCATTATTTTTAGCCAAAACGGGATGAGATAGGCCGAGAAAGCGAGGAAAAAATTTTAGTCTCGAATTCCGTCCTTACTCGAGCCGGTTAAGAAATTCCGAAAGAAATTGCAAAAAAATTCGCAAAATTAAATAACCTCATTCCAGCATTATTTATACCCAAAACGGGATGAGATTGGCCGAGAAAGCGAGGAAAATATTTTAGTCCCGAATTCCGTCCATACTCGACCCGGGCAAGAAAATTTCGAAAAAAATAGAAAAAAATTAAAAAACTTTTTCCAGCATTATCTGGAGCCAAAACGGGATGAGATAGGCTGAGAAAGCGAGGAAAATATTTTAGTCCCGAATTCCGTCCGTACTCGACCCGGGCAAGAAAATTCCAAAAGAAATTGCAAAAAAATTCAAAAAATTAAAAAACCACTTTCTGGTATTATTTTTAGCCAAAACGGGATGAGATCGGCCGAGAAAGAGAGAAACAAATTTTAGTCCCGAATTCCGTTAATATTCGACCCGGGCAAGAAAATTACAAGAAAATTCGCAAAAAAATTCAAAAAATTAAGAAACCTCACTCCGCCATTATTTTTAGCCAAAACGGGAGGAGATAGGCCGAGAAAGTGAGAAAAAAATTTTAGTACCGAATCCCGTTAATACTCGACCAGGGCAAGAACATTCCGAAAAAATTCGCAAAAAAATTCAAAAAATTAAAAAACATTTCTCCGGCATTATTGTTAGCCAAAACGGGGGATGAGATAGGCCGAGAAAGCGAGAAAAAAATTTTAGTCCCGAATTCCGTTCATACTCGGCTCGGCTATGAAAATTCCGAAAGAAATTGCAAAAAAATGCAAAAAATTAAAAAACCTCTTTCCAGCATTATTTTTAGCCAAAACGGGATGGAATAGGCCGAGAAGAGAAAAAAAAAAAAATTTTAGTCCCGAATTCCGTTCATACTCGACACGGGCATGAAAATTCTGAAAAAAATAGCAAAAAAATTAAAAAATTAAAAAACGTAGTTCTAGCGTTATTTCTAGCAAAGAAGGGTTGAGAGAGGTCAAGAACAAAAGAAAGAAAATTTCACCCCCGAATTCTGTTCCTACACGAATCTGGCAAGAAAATTCCGAAAAAAATAGAAAAATAATTCAAAAAATAAAAAAATCAATTTCTGGCAGTATTTTTAGCCAAAACGGGATGAGATAGGCCGAGACGGAGAAAAAAAAAATTTGGTCCTGAATTCCGTTCATACTCGGTCCAGGCAAGAAAATTCCGAAAGAAATTGCAAAAAAATTCAAAAAATTAAAAAATCTCTTTCCAGTATTATTTTTAGCCAAAACGGGATGAGATAGGCCGAGAAAGCGAGGAAAATATTTTAGTCCCGAATTCCGTCCATACTCGACACGGGCAATAAAATTCCGAAAGAAATTGCAAAAAAATTCAAAAAATTAAAAAACCTCTTTCCAGCATTATTTTTAGCCAAAACGGGATGGAATAGGCCGAGAAAGAGAAAAATAAAATTTGGTCCTGAATTCCGTTCATACTCGGTCCAGGCAAGATAATTCCGAAAGAAATTGCAAAAAAATTCAAAAAATTAAAAAACCTCTTTCCAGCATTATTTTTAGCCAAAACGGGATGGAATAGGCCGAGAAAGAGAAAAAAAAAAATTTTAGTCCCGAATTCCGTTCATACTCAACACGGGCATGAAAATTCTGAAAAAACTAGCAAAAAAATTAAAAAACATAGTTCTAGCGTTATTTCTAGCTAAGAAGGGTTGAGAGAGGTCAAGAACGAAAGAAAGAAAATTTCACCCCCGAATTCCGTTAATATTCGACCCGGGCAAGAAAATTACAAGAAAATTCGCAAAAAAATTCAAAAATTAAGAAACCACACTCCGCCATTATTTTTAGCCAAAACGGGAGGAGATAGGCCAAGAAAGTGAGAAAAAAATTTTAGTACCGAATCCCGTTAATACTCGACCAGGGCAAGAACATTCCGAAAAAATTCGCAAAAAAATTCAAAAAATTAAAAAACATTTTCTCCGGCATTATTGTTAGCCAAAACGGGGGATGAGATAGGCCGAGAAAGCGAGAAAAAAATTTTAGTCCCGAATTCCGTTCATACTCGGCTCGGCTATGAAAATTCCGAAAGAAATTGCAAAAAAATTCAAAAAATTAAAAAACCTCTTTCCAGCATTATTTTTAGCCAAAACGGGATGGAATAGGCCGAGAAAGAGAAAAAAAAAAAATTTAGTCCCGAATTCCGTTCATACTCGACACGTGCATGAAAATTCTGAAAAAAATAGCAAAAAAATTAAAAAATTAAAAAACGTAGTTCTAGCGTTATTTCTAGCTAAGAAGGGTTGAGAGAGGTCAAGAACAAAAGAAAGAAAATTTCACCCCCGAATTCTGTTCCTACACGAATCTGGCAAGAAAATTCCGAAAAAAATAGAAAAATAATTCAAAAAATAAAAAAATCAATTTCCGGCAGTATTTTTAGCCAAAACGGGATGAGATAGGCCGAGACAGAGAAAAAAAAAATTTGGTCCTGAATTCCGTTCATACTCGGTCCAGGCAAGAAAATTCCGAAAGAAATTGCAAAAAAATTCAAAAAATTAAAAAAATCTCTTTCCAGTATTATTTTTAGCCAAAACGGGATGAGATAGGCCGAGAAAGCGAGGAAAATATTTTAGTCCCGAATTCCGTCCATACTCGACACGGGCAATAAAATTCCGAAAGAAATTGCAAAAAAATTCAAAAAATTAAAAAACCTCTTTCCAGCATTATTTTTAGCCAAAACGGGATGGAATAGGCCGAGAAAGAGAAAAATAAAATTTGGTCCTGAATTCCGTTCATACTCGGTCCAGGCAAGATAATTCCGAAAGAAATTGCAAAAAAATTGAAAAAATTAAAAAACCTCTTTCCAGCATTATTTATGGCCAAAACGGGATGGGATTGGCCGAGAAAGCGAGGAAAATATTTTGGTCCCGAATTCCGTCCATACTCGACACGGGCAAGAAAATTCCGAAAGAAATTGCAAAAAAATTCAAAAAATTAAAGAACCACTTTCCGGTATTATTTTAAGCCAAAACGGGATGAGATAGGCCGAGAAAGAGGGAAAAAAATTTTAGTCCCGAATTTCGTACATATTCGACCCGGGCAAGAAAATTACGAAAAAAATAGCAAAACAATTCAAAAACCTATTTCCAGCATTACGGGATGAGATAGGCCGAGAAAGCGAGAAAAAAATTTTAGTCCCGAATTCCGTTCATACTCGGCCCGGCTATGAAAATTCCGAAAGAAATTGCAAAAAAATTCAAAAAATTAAAAAACCTCTTTCCAGCATTATTTTTAGCCAAAACGGGATGGAATAGGCCGAGAAAGAGAAAAAAAAAAATTTTAGTCCCGAATTCCGTTCATACTCAACACGGGCATGAAAATTCTGAAAAAACTAGCAAAAAAATTAAAAAACATAGTTCTAGCGTTATTTCTAGCTAAGAAGGGTTGAGAGAGGTCAAGAACGAAAGAAAGAAAATTTCACCCCCGAATTCCGTTAATATTCGACCCGGGCAAGAAAATTACAAGAAAATTCGCAAAAAAATTCAAAAATTAAGAAACCTCACTCCGCCATTATTTTTAGCCAAAACGGGAGGAGATAGGCCGAGAAAGTGAGAAAAAAATTTTAGTACCGAATCCCGTTAATACTCGACCAGGGCAAGAACATTCCGAATAAATTCGCAAAAAAATTCAAAAAATTAAAAAACATTTCTCCGGCATTATTGTTAGCCAAAACGGGGGATGAGATAGGCCGAGAAAGCGAGAAAAAAATTTTAGTCCCGAATTCCGTTCATACTCGGCCCGGCTATGAAAATTCCGAAAGAAATTGCAAAAAAATTCAAAAAATTAAAAAACCTCTTTCCAGCATTATTTATACCCAAAACGGGATGAGATTGGCCGAGAAAGGGAGGAAAATATTTTAGTCCCGAATTCCGTCCATACTCGACCCGAGCAAGAAAATTCCGAAAAAAATAGAAAAAAACCTTTTTCCAGCATTATTTGGAGCCAAAACGGGATGAGATAGGCTGAGAAAGCAGGAAAATATTTTAGTCCCGAATTCCGTCCATACTCGACCCGGGCAAGAAATTCCGAAAAAATAGAAAAAAAAAAAATCCTTTTTCAAGCATTATTTGGAGCCAAAACGGGATGAGATAGGCTGAGAAAGCGAGGAAAATATTTTAGTCCCGAATTCCGTCCATATTCGACCCGGGCAAGAAAATTCCGAAAAAAATAGAAAAAAAATTTTAAAAATCCTTTTTCAAGCATTATTTGGAGCCAAAACGGGATGAGATAGGCTGAGAAAGCGAGGAAAATATTTTAGTCCTGAATTCCGTCCACACTCGACCCGGGCAAGAAAATTCCAAAAGAAATTGCAAAAAAATTAAAAAATCACTTTCCGGCATTATTTTTAGCCAAAACGGGATGAGATAGGCCGAGAAAGAGAGAAAAAAAATTTGGTCCTCAATTTCGTTCATACTCGGTCCGGGCAAGAAAATTCCGAAAGAAATTGCAAAAAAATTGAAAAAATTAAAAAACCTCTTTCTAGCATTATTTTTAGCCAAAACGGGATGAGATAGGCCGAGAAAGCGAGGAAAAAGTTTTAGTCTCGAATTCCGTCCATACTCGAGCCGGTTAAGAAAATTCCGAAAGAAATTGCAAAAAAATTCGCAAAATTAAATAACCTCATTCCAGCATTATTTATACCCAAAACGGGATGAGATTGGCCGAGAAAGCGAGGAAAATATTTTAGTCCCGAATTCCGTCCATACTCGACCCGGGCAAGAAAATTTCGAAAAAAATAGAAAAAAATTAAAAAACCTTTTTCCAGCATTATTTGGAGCCAAAACGGGATGAGATAGGCTGAAAAAGCGAGGAAAATATTTTAGTCCCGAATTCCGTCCATACTCGACCCGGGCAAGAAAATTCCAAAAGAAATTGCAAAAAAATTCAAAAAATTAAAAAACCACTTTCTGGTATTATTTTTAGCCAAAACGGGATGAGATCGGCCGAGAAAGAGAGAAACAAATTTTAGTCCCGAATTCCGTTAATATTCGACCCGGGCAAGAAAATTACAACAAAATTCGCAAAAAAATTCAAAAAATTAAGAAACCTCACTTCGCCATTATTTTTAGCCAAAACGGGAGGAGATAGGCCGAGAAAGTGAGAAAAAAATTTTAGTACCGAATCCCGTTAATACTCGACTAGGGCAAGAACATTCCGAAAAAATTCACAAAAAAATTAAAAAACATTTCTCCGGCATTATTGTTAGCCAAAATGGGGGATGAGATAGGCCGAGAAAGCGAGAAAAAAATTTTAGTCCCGAATTCCGTTTATACTCGACCCGAGCAAGAAAATTCCGAAAAAAATAGCAAAACAATTCAAAAACCTATTTCCAGCATTACGGGATGAGATCGGCCGAGAAAGCGAGAAAAAAATTTTAGTCCCGAATTCCGTTCATACTCGGCCCGGCTAAGAAAATTCAGAAAAAAATTGCAAAAAAATTCAAAAAATTAAAAAACCTCTTTCCAGCATTATTTATGGCCAAAACGGGATGGGATTGGCCGAGAAAGCGAGGAAAATATTTTAGTCCCGAATTCCGTCCATACTCGACCCAGGCAAGAAAATTCCGAAAGAAATTGCAAAAAAATTCAAAAAATTAAAAAATCTCTTTCCAGCATTATTTTTAGCCAAAACGGGATGAGATAGGCCAAGAAAGCGAGGAAAAAATTTTAGTCCCGAATTCCGTTCGTACTCGACCCAGGCAAGAAAATTCCAAAAAAATAGCAAAAAAATTAAAAAATTAAAAAACTTAATTCCGGTGTTATTTCTATCTAAGAAGGGTTGAGAGAGGTCAAGAAACAGAGAAAAAAAATTTCACCCCCGAATTCCGTTCCTACACGAATCTGGCAAGAAAATTCCAAAAAAAAGAGCAAAAGAATTCAAAAAACTAAAAAATCACTTTCCAGCATTATTTTTAGCAGAAACGGAATGAGATAGGCTGAGAAAGAGAGAAAAAAATTTTGGTCCTGAATTCCGTTCATACTCAGTCCGGGAAAGAAAATTCCGAAAGAAATTACAAAAAAATTCAAAAGAATAAAAAACCTCTTTCCAGCATTATTTTTAACCAAAACGGGATGAGATAGGCCGAGAAAGCGAGGAAAAAATTTTAGTCTCGAATTCCGTCCATACTCGAGCCGGTCAAGAAAATTCCGAAAGAAATTGCAAAAAAATTCACAAAATTAAAAAACCTCTTTCTGGTATTATTTTTAGCCAAAACGGGATGAGATCGGCCGAGAAAGAGAGAAAAAAATTTTAGTCCCGAATTCCGTACATATTCGACCCGGGCAAGAAAATTACGAAAAAAATAGCAAAAAAATTCAAAAACCTATTTCCAGCATTACGGGATGAGATAGGCCGAGAAAGCGAGAGAAAAATTTTAGTCCCGAATTCCGTTCATACTCGGCCCGGCTATGAAAATTCCGAAAGAAATTGCAAAAAAATTCAAAAAATTAAAAAACCTCTTTCCAGCATTATTTTTAGCCAAAACGGGGTGGAATAGGCCGAGAAAGAGAAAAAAATAAAATTTAGTCCCGAATTCCGTTCATACTCGACACGGGCATGAAAATTCTGAAAAAAAATAGCAAAACATTAAAAAACATAGTTCTAGCGTTATTTCTAGCTAAGAAGGGTTGAGAGAGGTCAAGAACGAAAGAAAGAAAATTTCACCCCCGAATTCCATTCCCATACAAATCTGGCAAGAAAATTCCGAAAAAAATAGAAAAATAATTCAAAAAATAAAAAATTCACTTTCCGACATTATTTTTAGCCAAAACGGGATGAGAATGGCCGAGAGAGAGAAAACAAAAATTTGGTCCTGAATTCCGTTCATACTCGGTCCAGGCAAGAAAATTCTGAAAGAAATTGCAAAAAAATTTAAAAAATTAAAAAATCTCTTTCCAGCATTATTTTTAGCCAAAACGTGATGAGATAGGCCGAGAAAGCGAGGAAAAAATTTTAGTCCCGAATTCCGTCCATACTCGACCCGGTCAAGATAATTCCGAAAGAAATTGCAAAAAAATTCAAAAAATTAAAAAACCTCTTTCCAGCATTATTTATGGCCAAAACGGGATGGGATTGGCCGAGAAAGCGAGTAAAATATTTTAGTCCCGAATTCCGTCCATACTCGACACGGGCAAGAAAATTTCGAAAGAAATTGCAAAAAAATTCAAAAAATTAAAGAACCACTTTCCGGTATTATTTTTAGCCAAAACTCCGATAGGCCGAGGAAGAGAGAATTCCGAAAATTCCGAAAGAAATTGCAAAAAAATTCACAAAATTAAAAAACCTCTTTCCAGCATTATTTATACCCAAAACGGGATGAGATTGGCCGAGAAAGGGAGGAAAATATTTTAGTCCCGAATTCCGTCCATACTCGACCCGAGCAAGAAAATTCCGAAAAAAATAGAAAAAAACCTTTTTCCAGCATTATTTGGAGCCAAAACGGGATGAGATAGGCTGAGAAAGCGAGGAAAATATTTTAGTCCCGAATTCCGTCCATACTCGACCCGGGCAAGAAAATTCCGAAAAAAAATACAAAAAATTAAAAATCCTTTTTCAAGCATTATTTGGAGCCAAAACGGGATGAGATAGGCTGAGAAAGCGAGGAAAATATTTTAGTCCCGAATTCCGTCCATACTCGACCCGGGCAAGAAAATTCCGAAAAAAATAGAAAAAAATTAAAAATCCTTTTTCAAGCATTATTTGGAGCCAAAACGGGATGAGATAGGCTGAGAAAGCGAGGAAAATATTTTAGTCCTGAATTCCGTCCACACTCAACCCGGGCAAGAAAATTCCAAAAGAAATTGCAAAAAAATTAAAAAATCACTTTCCGGCATTATTTTTAGGCAAAACAGGATGAGATAGGCCGAGAAAGAGAGAAAAAAAATTTGGTCCTCAATTTCGTTCATACTCGGTCCGGGCAAGAAAATTCCGAAAGAAATTGCAAAAAAATTGAAAAAATTTAAAAACCTCTTTCTAGCATTATTTTTAGCCAAAACGGGATGAGATAGGCCGAGAAAGCGAGGAAAAAGTTTTAGTCTCGAATTCCGTCCATACTCGAGCCGGTTAAGAAAATTCCGAAAGAAATTGCAAAAAAATTCGCAAAATTAAATAACCTCATTCCAGCATTATTTATACCCAAAACGGGATGAGATTGGCCGAGAAAGCGAGGAAAATATTTTAGTCCCGAATTCCGTCCATACTCGACCCGGGCAAGAAAATTTCGAAAAAAATAGAAAAAAATTAAAAAACCTTTTTCCAGCATTATTTGGAGCCAAAACGGGATGAGATAGGCTGAAAAAGCGAGGAAAATATTTTAGTCCCGAATTCCGTCCATACTCGACCCGGGCAAGAAAATTCCAAAGAAATTGCAAAAAAATTCAAAAAATTAAAAAACCACTTTCTGGTATTATTTTTAGCCAAAACGGGATGAGACCGGCCGAGAAAGAGAGAAACAAATTTTAGTCCCGAATTCCGTTAATATTCGACCCGGGCAAGAAAATTACAAGAAAATTCGCAAAAAAATTCAAAAAATTAAGAAACCTCACTTCGCCACTATTTTTAGCCAAAACGGGAGGAGATAGGCCGAGAAAGTGAGAAAAAAATTTTAGTACCGAATCCCGTTAATACTCGACCAGGGCAAGAACATTCCGAAAAAATTCGCAAAAAAATTAAAAAACATTTCTCCGGCATTATTGTTAGCCAAAATGGGGGATGAGATAGGCCGAGAAAGCGAGAAAAAAATTTTAGTCCCGAATTCCGTTTATACTCGACCCGAGCAAGAAAATTCCGAAAAAAATAGCAAAACAATTCAAAAACCTATTTCCAACATTACGGGATGAGATCGGCCGAGAAAGCGAGAAAAAAATTTTAGTCCCGAATTCCGTTCATACTCGGCCCGGCTAAGAAAATTCCGAAAAAAATTGCAAAAAAATTCAAAAAATTAAAAAACCTCTTTCCAGCATTATTTATGGCCAAAACGGGATGGGATTGGCCGAGAAAGCGAGGAAAATATTTTTGTCCCGAATTCCATCCATACTCGACCCAGGCAAGAAAACTCCGAAAGAAATTGCAAAAAAATTCAAAAAATTAAAAAATCTCTTTCCAGCATTATTTTTAGCCAAAACGGGATGAGATAGGCCAAGAAAGCGAGGAAAAAATTTTACACCCGAATTCCGTCCATACTCGACCCGGTCACGAAAATTCCGAAAGAAATTGCAAAAAAATTCAAAAAATTAAAAAACCTCTTTCCAGCATTATTTCTGGCCAAAACTCCTGGGATTGGCCGAGAAAGCGAGGAAAATATTTTAGTCCCGAATTACGTCCATACTCGACCCGGGCAAGAAAATTCCGAAAGAAATTGCAAAAAAATTCAAAAAATTAAAGAACCACTTTCCGGTATTATTTTTAGCCAAAACGGGATGAGATAGGCCGAGAAAGAGGGAAAAAAATTTTAGTCCCGAATTACGTCCATAATCGACCCGGGCAAGAAAATTCCGAAAGAAATTGCAAAAAAATTCAAAAAATTAATGAACCACTTTCCAGCATTATTTTTAGCCAAAACGGGATGGAATAGGCCGAGAAAGAGAAAAAAAAAAATTTTAGTCCCGAATTCCGTTCATACTCAACACGGGCATGAAAATTCTGAAAAAAATAGCAAAAAAATTAAAAAACATAGTTCTAGCGTTATTTCTAGCTAAGAAGGGTTGAGAGAGGTCAAGAACGAAAGAAAGAAAATTTCACCCCCGAAGTCCATTCCTATACGAATCTGGCAAGAAAATTCCGAAAAAAATAGAAAAATAATTCAAAAAATAAAAAAATCACTTTCCGACATTATTTTTAGCCAAAACGGGATGAGAATGGCCGAGAGAGAGAAAAAAAAATTTGGTCCTGAATTCCATTTATACTCGGTCCAGGCAAGAAAATTCCGAAAGAAATTGCACAAAAATTTAAAAAATCTCTTTCCAGCATTATTTTTAGCCACAACGTGATGAGATAGGCCGAGAAAGCGAGGAAAAAATTTTAGTCCCGAATTCCGTCCATACTCGACCCGGTCAAGATAATTCCGAAAGAAATTGCAAAAAAATTCAAAAAATTAAAAAACCTCTTTCCAGCATTATTTATGGCCAAAACGGGATGGGATTGGCCGAGAAAGCGAGGAAAATATTTTAGTCCCGAATTCCGTCCATACTCGACCCGGGCAAGAAAATTCCAAAAGAAATTGCAAAAAAATTCAAAAAATTTAAAAACCACTTTCTGGTATTATTTTTAGCCAAAACGGGATGAGATCGGCCGAGAAAGAGAGAAACAAATTTTAGTCCCGAATTCCGTTAATATTCGACCCGGGCAAGAAAATTACAAGAAAATTCGCAAAAAAATTCAAAAAATTAAAAAATCTCTTTCCAGCATTATTTTTAGCCAAAACGTGATGAGATAGGCCGAGAAAGCGAGGAAAAAATTTTAGTCCCGAATTCCGTCCATACTCGACCCGGTCAAGATAATTCCGAAAGAAATTGCAAAAAAATTCAAAAAATTAAAAAACCTCTTTCCAGCATTATTTATGGCCAAAACGGGATGGGATTGGCCGAGAAAGCGAGTAAAATATTTTAGTCCCGAATTCCGTCCATACTCGACACGGGCAAGAAAATTTCGAAAGAAATTGCAAAAAAATTCAAAAAATTAAAGAACCACTTTCCGGTATTATTTTTAGCCAAAACTCCGATAGGCCGAGGAAGAGAGAATTCCGAAAATTCCGAAAGAAATTGCAAAAAAATTCACAAAATTAAAAAACCTCTTTCCAGCATTATTTATACCCAAAACGGGATGAGATTGGCCGAGAAAGGGAGGAAAATATTTTAGTCCCGAATTCCGTCCATACTCGACCCGAGCAAGAAAATTCCGAAAAAAATAGAAAAAAACCTTTTTCCAGCATTATTTGGAGCCAAAACGGGATGAGATAGGCTGAGAAAGCGAGGAAAATATTTTAGTCCCGAATTCCGTCCGTACTCGACCCGGGCAAGAAAATTCCGAAAAAAATAGAAAAAAATTAAAAATCCTTTTTCAAGCATTATTTGGAGCCAAAACGGGATGAGATAAGCTGAGAAAGCGAGGAAAATATTTTAGTCCTGAATTCCGTCCACACTCGACCCGGGCAAGAAAATTCCAAAAGAAATTGCAAAAAAATTAAAAAATCACTTTCCAGCATTATTTTTAGCCAAAACGGGATGAGATAGGCCGAGAAAGAGAGAAAAAAAAATTTGGTCCTCAATTTCGTTCATACTCGGTCCGGGCAAGAAAATTCCAAAAGAAATTGCAAAAAAATTGAAAAAATTAAAAAACCTCTTTCTAGCATTATTTTTAGCCAAAACGGGATGAGATAGGCCGAGAAAGCGAGGAAAAAGTTTTAGTCTCGAATTCCGTCCATACTCGAGCCGGTTAAGAAAATTCCGAAAGAAATTGCAAAAAAATTCGCAAAATTAAATAACCTCATTCCAGCATTATTTATACCCAAAACGGGATGAGATTGGCCGAGAAAGCGAGGAAAATATTTTAGTCCCGAATTCCGTCCATACTCGACCCGAGCAAGAAAATTTCGAAAAAAATAGAAAAAAATTAAAAAACCTTTTTCCAGCATTATTTGGAGCCAAAACAGGATGAGATAGGCTGAGAAAGCGAGGAAAATATTTTAGTCCCGAATTCCGTCCATACTCGACCCGGGCAAGAAAATTCCAAAAGAAATTGCAAAAAAATTCAAAAAATTAAAAAACCACTTTCTGGTATTATTTTTAGCCAAAACGGGATGAGATCGGCCGAGAAAGAGAGAAACAAATTTTAGTCCCGAATTTCGTTAATATTCGACCCGGGCAAGAAAATTACAAGAAAATTCGCAAAAAAATTCAAAAAATTAAGAAACCTCACTTCGCCATTATTTTTAGCCAAAACGGGAGGAGATAGGCCGAGAAAGTGAGAAAAAAATTTTAGTACCGAATCCCGTTAATACTCGACCAGCGCATGAACATTCTGAAAAAATTCGCAAAAAAATTAAAAAACATTTCTCCGGCATTATTGTTAGCCAAAATTGGGGATGAGATAGGCCGAGAAAGCGAAAAAATTTAGTCCGAATTCCGTTATACTCGAGCCCGAGCAAGAAGTTCCGAAAAAATAGCAAAACAATTCAAAACCTATTCCAGCATTACGGGATGAGAATCGGCCGAGAAGCGAGAAAAAATTTTTAGTGCCCGATTCGTTCATATCTCGCCCGAAGAATTTTCCGAAAAAATTGCAAAAAAATTTCAAAATGTAGAAAAAACCTCTATCTTTCCAGCCATTATTATGGCCAAAACGGATGGGCTTGGCCGAGAAGCGAGGAAAATATTTTAGTCCCGAATTCGTCCATTACTCCGACCCAAGGCAAGAAAATTCCGAAATAAATTTCGCAAAAAAAAAATTCAAAAAATTAATAAATCTCTTTCCAGCATTATTTTTAGCCAAAACGGGATGAGATAGGCCAAGAAAGCGAGGAAAAAATTTTAGTCCCGAATTCCGTCCATACTCGACCCGGTCACGAAAATTCCGAAAGAAAGTGCAAAAAAATTCAAAAAATTAAAAAACCTCTTTCCAGCATTATTTCTGGCCAAAACTCCTGGGATTGGCCGAGAAAGCGAGGAAAATATTTTAGTCCCGAATTACGTCCATACTCGACCCGGGCAAGAAAATTCCGAAAGAAATTGCAAAAAAATTCAAAAAATTAAAGAACCACTTTCCGGTATTATTTTTAGCCAAAACGGGATGAGATAGGCCGAGAAAGAGGGAAAAAAATTTTAGTCCCGAATTTCGTACATATTCAACCCGGGCAAGAAAATTACGAAAAAAATAGCAAAACAATTCAAAAACCTATTTCCAGCATTACGGGATGAGATAGGCCGTGAAAGCGAGAAAAAAATTTTAGTCCCGAATTCCATTCATACTCGGCCCGGCTATGAAAATTCCGAAAGAAATTGCAAAAAAATTCAAAAAATTAAAAAACCTCCTTCCAGCATTATTTTTAGCCAAAACGGGATGGAATAGGCCGAGAAAGAGAAAAAAAAAATTTTAGTCCCGAATTCCGTTCATACTCGACACGGGCATGAAAATTCTGAAAAAAATAGCAAAAAAAATTAAAAAACATAGTTCTAGGTTATTTTCTAGCTTAAGAAGGGTGAGAGAGGTCAAAACGAAAGAAAGAAAATTTCACCCCCGGAATTCATTCTATAAGCGAATATGGCCAGAATCTCCGAAAAAAATAGAAAAATACATTCAAAAAATAAAATCACTTTCCGGCATTATTTTTAGCCAAAACGGGATGAGATAGGCCGAGAAAGAGAGAAAAAAATTTGGTCCTCAATTTCGTTCATACTCGGTCCGGGCAAGAAAATTCCGAAAGAAATTGCAAAAAAATTGAAAAAATTAAAAAACCTCTTTCTAGCATTATTTTTAGCCAAAACGGGATGAGATAGGCCGAGAAAGCGAGGAAAAAGTTTTAGTCTCGAATTCCGTCCATACTCGAGCCGGTTAAGAAAATTCCGAAAGAAATTGCAAAAAAATTCGCAAAATTAAATAACCTCATTCCAGCATTATTTATACCCAAAACGGGATGAGATTGGCCGAGAAAGCGAGGAAAATATTTTAGTCCCGAATTCCGTCCATACTCGACCCGGGCAAGAAAATTTCGAAAAAAATAGAAAAAAATTAAAAAACCTTTTTCCAGCATTATTTGGAGCCAAAACGGGATGAGATAGGCTGAAAAAGCGAGGAAAATATTTTAGTCCCGAATTCCGTCCATACTCGACCCGGGCAAGAAAATTCCAAAAGAAATTGCAAAAAAATTCAAAAAATTAAAAAACCACTTTCTGGTATTATTTTTAGCCAAAACGGGATGAGATCGGCCGAGAAAGAGAGAAACAAATTTTAGTCCCGAATTCCGTTAATATTCGACCCGGGCAAGAAAATTACAAGAAAATTCGCAAAAAAATTCAAAAAATTAAGAAACCTCACTTCGCCATTATTTTTAGCCAAAACGGGAGGAGATAGGCCGAGAAAGTGAGAAAAAAATTTTAGTACCGAATCCCGTTAATACTCGACCAGGGCAAGAACATTCCGAAAAAATTCGCAAAAAAATTAAAAAACATTTCTCCGGCATTATTGTTAGCCAAAATGGGGGATGAGATAGGCCGAGAAAGCGAGAAAAAAATTTTAGTCCCGAATTCCGTTTATACTCGACCCGAGCAAGAAAATTCCGAAAAAAATAGCAAAACAATTCAAAAACCTATTTCCAGCATTACGGGATGAGATCGGCCGAGAAAGCGAGAAAAAAATTTTAGTCCCGAATTCCGTTCATACTCGGCCCGGCTAAGAAAATTCCGAAAAAAAATTGCAAAAAAATTCAAAAAATTCAAAAACCTCTTTCCAGCATTATTTCTAGCCAAAACGGGATGGAATAGGCCAAGAAAGAAAAAAAAAAAATTTAGTCCCGAATTCCGTTCATACTCGAGCCCAGGCAGAAAATTTCCGAAAGAAATTGCAAAAAATTCAAAAAATTAAAAAATCTCTTTCCAGCCATTATTTTTAGCCAAAACGGGAATGAGATAGATGAGATAGGCCAAGAAAGCGAGGAAAAAATTTTAGTCCCGAATTCCGTCCATACTCGACCCGGGTCAAGAAATTCCGAAAAAATGCAAAAAAATTCAAAAAATTAAAAAACCTCTTTCCAGCATTATTTCTGGCCAAAACTCCTGGGATTGGCCGAGAAAGCGAGGAAAATATTTTAGTCCCGAATTACGTCCATACTCGACCCGGGCAGAAAATTCCGAAAGAAATTGCAAAAAATTCAAAAAATTAAAGAACCATTTCCGGTATTATTTTTAGCCAAAACGGGATGAGATAGGCCGAGAAAGAGGGAAAAAAATTTTAGTCCGAATTTCGTACATATTCAAACCCGGGCAAGAAAATTACGAAAAAAATAGCAAAACAATTCAAAAACCTATTTCCAGCATTACGGGATGAGATAGGCCGAGAAAGCGAGAAAAAAATTTTAGTCCCGAATTCCGTTCATACTCGGCCTGGCTATGAAAATTCCGAAAGAAATTGCAAAAAAATTCAAAAAATTAAAGAACCCCTTTCCAGCATTATTTTTAGCCAAAACGGGATGGAATAGGCCGAGAAAGAGAAAAAAAAAAATTTTAGTCCCGAATTCCGTTCATACTCAACACGGGCATGAAAATTCTGAAAAAAATAGCAGAAAAATTAAAAAACATAGTTCTAGCGTTATTTCTAGCTAAGAAGGGTTGAGGGAGGTCAAGAACGAAAGAAAGAAAATTTCACCCCCGAAGTCCATTCCTATACGAATCTGGCAAGAAAATTCCGAAAAAAATAGAAAAATAATTCAAAAAATAAAAAAATCACTTTCCGACATTATTTTTAGCCAAAACGGGATGAGAATGGCCGAGAGAGAGAAAAAAAAATTTGGTCCTGAATTCCGTTCATACTCGGTCCAGGCAAGAAAATTCCGAAAGAAATTGCACAAAAATTTAAAAAATCTCTTTCCAGCATTATTTTTAGCCAAAACGTGATGAGATAGGCCGAGAAAGCGAGGAAAAAATTTTAGTCCCGAATTCCGTCCATACTCGACCCGGTCAAGATAATTCCGAAAGAAATTGCAAAAAAATTCAAAAAATGAAAAAACCTCTTTCCAGCGTTATTTATGGCCAAAACGGGATGGGATTGGCCGAGAAAGCGAGGAAAATATTTTAGTCCCGAATTCCGTCCATACTCGACAAGGGCAAGAAAATTCCGAAAGAAATTGCAAAAAAATTCAAAAAAATTAAAGAACCACTTTCCGGTATTATTTTTAGCCAAAACGGGATGAGATAGGCCGAGAAAGAGAGAAAAAAATTTTAGTCCCGAATTCCGTACATATTCGACCCAGGCAAGAAAATTACGAAAAAAATAGCAAAACAATTCAAAAACCTATTTCCAGCATTACGGGATGAGATAGGCCGAGAAAGCGAGAGAAAAATTTTAGTCCCGAATTCCGTTCATACTCGGCCCGGCTATGAAAATTCCGAAAGAAATTGCAAAAAAATTCAAAAAATTAAAAAACCTCTTTCCAGCATTATTTTTAGCCAAAACGGGATGGAATAGGCCGAGAAAGAGAAAAAAAAAAAATTAGTCCCGAATTCCGTTCATACTCGACACGGGCATGAAAATTCTGAAAACAAATAGCAAAAAATTTAAAAAACATAGTTCTAGCGTTATTTCTAGCTAAGAAGGGTTGAGAGAGGTCAAGAACGAAAGAAAGAAAATTTCACCCCCGAATTCCATTCCCACACAAATCTGGCAAGGAAATTCCGAAAAAAATAGAAAAATAATTCAAAAAATAAAAAAATCACTTTCCGACATTATTTTTAGCCAAAACGGGATGAGAATGGCCGAGAGAGAGAAAACAAAAATTTGGTCCTGAATTCCGTTCATACTCGGTCCAGGCAAGAAAATTCTGAAAGAAATTGCAAAAAAATTTAAAAAATTAAAAAATCTCTTTCCAGCATTATTTTTAGCCAAAACGTGATGAGATAGGCCGAGAAAGCGAGGAAAAAATTTTAGTCCCGAATTCCGTCCATACTCGACCCGGGCAAGAAAATTTCGAAAAAAATAGAAAAAAATTAAAAAACCTTTTTCCATTATTTGGAGCAAAACGGGATGAGATAGGCTTATTTTAGTCCCGAATTCCGTCCATACTCGACCCGGGCACGGGATGAGAAAACGGGATAGGCTGAAAAAGCGAGGAAAATATTTTAGTCCCGAATTCCGTCCATACTCGACCCGGGCAAGAAAATTCCAAAAGAAATTGCAAAAAAATTCAAAAAATTAAAAAACCACTTTCTGGTATTATTTTTAGCCAAAACGGGATGAGATCGGCCGAGAAAGAGAGAAACAAATTTTAGTCCCGAATTCCGTTAATATTCGACCCGGGCAAGAAATTACCGAAAAATTCGCAAAAAAATTCAAAAAATTAAAAAATCTCTTTCCAGCATTATTTATGGCCAAAACGGGATGGGATTGGCCGAGAAAGCGAGTAAAATATTTTAGTCCCGAATTCCGTCCATACTCGACACGGGCAAGAAAATTTCGAAAGAAATTGCAAAAAAATTCAAAAAATTACAGAACCACTTTCCGGTATTATTTTTAGCCAAAACTCCGATAGGCCGAGGAAGAGAGAATTCCGAAAATTCCGAATGAAATTGCAAAAAAATTCACAAAATTAAAAAACCTCTTTCCAGCATTATTTATACCCAAAACGGGATGAGATTGGCCGAGAAAGGGAGGAAAATATTTTAGTCCCGAATTCCGTCCATACTCGACCCGAGCAAGAAAATTCCGAAAAAAATAGAAAAAAAACTTTTTCCAGCATTATTTGGAGCCAAAACGGGATGAGATAGGCTGAGAAAGCGAGGAAAATATTTTAGTCCCGAATTCCGTCCATACTCGACCCGGGCAAGAAAATTCCGAAAAAAAATAGAAAAAAATTAAAAATCCTTTTTCAAGCATTATTTGGAGCCAAAACGGGATGAGATAGGCTGAGAAAGCGAGGAAAATATTTTAGTCCTGAATTCCGTCCACACTAGACCCGGGCAAGAAAATTCCAAAAGAAATTGCAAAAAAATTAAAAAATCACTTTCCAGCATTATTTTTAGCCAAAACGGGATGAGATAGGCCGAGAAAGAGAGAAAAAAAAATTTGGTCCTCAATTTCGTTCATACTCGGTCCGGGCAAGAAAATTCCGAAAGAAATTGCAAAAAAATTGAAAAAATTAAAAAACCTCTTTCTAGCATTATTTTTAGCCAAAACGGGATGAGATAGGCCGAGAAAGCGAGGAAAAAGTTTTAGTCTCGAATTCCGTCCATACTCGAGCCGGTTAAGAAAATTCCGAAAGAAATTGCAAAAAAATTCGCAAAATTAAATAACCTCATTCCAGCATTATTTATACCAAAAACGGGATGAGATTGGCCAAGAAAGCGAGGAAAATATTTTAGTCCCGAATTCCGTCCATACTCGACCCGGGCAAGAAACTTTCGAAAAAAATAGAAAAAAATTAAAAAACCTTTTTCCAGCAATGTTTGGAGCCAAAACGGGATGAGATAGGCTGAAAAAGCGAGGAAAATATTTTAGTCCCGAATTCCGTCCATACTCGACCCGGGCAAGAAAATTCCAAAAGAAATTGCAAAAAAATTCAAAAAATTAAAAAACCACTTTCTGGTATTATTTTTAGCCAAAACGGGATGAGATCGGCCGAGAAAGAGAGAAACAAATTTTAGTCCCGAATTCCGTTAATATTTGACCCGGGCAAGAAAATTACAAGAAAATTCGCAAAAAAATTCAAAAAATTAAGAAACCTCAACACTTCGGCCATTATTTCTTTAGTCCAAAACGGGAAGGAGATAGGCAGAGAAAGTGAGAAAAAAATTTTAGTAGCCGGATCTCCTTAATACTCGACAGCGCATGAACATTCGAAAAAATTCGCGAAAAATTAAAAAACATTTCTCGGCATTATTGTTAGCCAATAATGGGGGATGAGATAGGCTCGAAGAAACGAGAAAAATTTTAGTCCCGAATTTCCCGTTTATACTCGCACCGAGCAGAAAATTTCGAAAAAAATAGCAAAACAATTCAAAAACTATTTCCAGCATTACGGATGAGATCGGCCGAGAAAGCGAGAAAAATTTTAGTCCCGAATTCCGTTCCATACTCGGCCCGGCTAAGAAAATTCCGAAAAAAATTGCAAAAAAATTCAAAAAATTAAAAAACCTCTTTCAGCATTATTTATGGCCAAAACGGGATGGGTTGGCCGAGAAAGCGAGGAAAATATTTTAGTCCCGAATTCCGTCCATACTCGACCCAGGCAAGAAAATTCCGAAAGAAATTGCAAAAAAATTCAAAAAATTAAAAAATCTCTTTCCAGCATTATTTTTAGCCAAAACGGGATGAGATAGGCCAAGAAAGCGAGGAAAAAATTTTAGTCCCGAATTCCGTCCATACTCGACCCGGTCACGAAAATTCCGAAAGAAATTGCAAAAAAATTCAAAAAATTAAAAAACCTCTTTCCAGCATTATTTCTGGCCAAAACTCCTGGGATTGGCCGAGAAAGCGAGGAAAATATTTTAGTCCCGAATTACGTCCATACTCGACCCGGGCAAGAAAATTCCGAAAGAAATTGCAAAAAAATTCAAAAAATTAAAGAACCACTTTCCGGTATTATTTTTAGCCAAAACGGGATGAGATAGGCCGAGAAAGAGGGAAAAAAATTTTAGTCCCGAATTTCGTACATATTCAACCCGGGCAAGAAAATTACGAAAAAAATAGCAAAACAATTCAAAAACCTATTTCCAGCATTACGGGATGAGATAGGCCGTGAAAGCGAGAAAAAAATTTTAGTCCCGAATTCCATTCATACTCGGCCCGGCTATGAAAATTCCGAAAGAAATTGCAAAAAAATTCAAAAAATTAAAAAACCTCCTTCCAGCATTATTTTTAGCCAAAACGGGATGGAATAGGCCGAGAAAGAGAAAAAAAAAATTTTAGTCCCGAATTCCGTTCATACTCGACACGGGCATGAAAAATCTGAAAAAAATAGCAAAAAAATTAAAAAACATAGTTCTAGCGTTATTTCTAGCTAAGAAGGGTTGAGAGAGGTCAAGAACGAAAGAAAGAAAATTTCACCCCCGAATTCCATTCCTATACGAATCTGGCAAGAAAATTCCGAAAAAAATAGAAAAATAATTCAAAAAATAAAAAAATCACTTTCCGACATTATTTTTAGCCAAAACGGGATGAGATTGGCCGAGAGAGAGAAAAAAAAATTTGGTCCTGAATTCCGTTCATACTCGGTCCAGGCAAGAAAATTCCGAAAGAAATTGCAAAAAAATTTAAAAAATCTCTTTCCAGCATTATTTTTAGCCAAAACGTGATGAGATAGGCCGAGAAAGCGAGGAAAAAATTTTAGTTCCGAATTCCGTCCATACTCGACCCGGTCAAGATAATTCCGAAAGAAATTGCAAAAAAATTCAAAAAATTAAAAAACCTCTTTCCAGCATTATTTATGGCCAAAACGGGATGGGATTGGCCGAGAAAGCGAGGAAAATATTTTAGTCCCGAATTCGTCCATACTCGACACGGGCAAGAAAATTCCGAAAGAAATTGCAAAAAAATTCAAAAAATTAAAGAACCACTTTCCGGTATTATTTTTAGCCAAAACGGGATGAGATAGGCCGAGAAAGAGAGAAAAAAATTTTAGTCCCGAATTCGTACATATTCGACCCAGGCAAGAAAATTACGAAAAAAATAGCAAAACAATTCAAAAACCTATTTCCAGCATTACGGGATGAGATAGGCCGAGAAAGCGAGAGAAAAATTTTAGTCCCGAATTCCGTTCATACTCGGCCCGGCTATGAAAATTCCGAAAGAAATTGCAAAAAAATTCAAAAATTAAAAAACCTCTTTCCAGCATTATTTTTAGCCAAAACGGGATGGAATAGGCCGAGAAAGAGAAAAAAAAAAAATTTAGTCCCGAATTCCGTTCATACTCGACACGGGCATGAAAATTCTGAAAAAAATAGCAAAAAAATTAAAAAACATAGTTCTAGCGTTATTTCTAGCTAAGAAGGGTTGAGAGAGGTCAAGAACGAAAGAAAGAAAATTTCACCCCCGAATTCCATTCCCACACAAATCTGGCAAGGAAATTCCGAAAAAAAAAGAAAAATAATTCAAAAAATAAAAAAATCACTTTCCGACATTATTTTTAGCCAAAACGGGATGAGAATGGCCGAGAGAGAGAAAACAAAAATTTGGTCCTGAATTCCGTTCATACTCGGTCCAGGCAAGAAAATTCTGAAAGAAATTGCAAAAAAATTTAAAAAATTAAAAAATCTCTTTCCAGCATTATTTTTAGCCAAAACGTGATGAGATAGGCCGAGAAAGCGAGGAAAAAATTTTAGTCCCGAATTCCGTCCATACTCGACCCGGGCAAGAAAATTTCGAAAAAAATAGAAAAAAATTAAAAAACCTTTTTCCAGCATTATTTGGAGCCAAAACGGGATGAGATAGGCTGAAAAAGCGAGGAAAATATTTTAGTCCCGAATTCCGTCCATACTCGACCCGGGCAAGAAAATTCCAAAAGAAATTGCAAAAAAATTCAAAAAATTTAAAAACCACTTTCTGGTATTATTTTTAGCCAAAACGGGATGAGATCGGCCGAGAAAGAGAGAAACAAATTTTAGTCCCGAATTCCGTTAATATTCGACCCGGGCAAGAAAATTACAAGAAAATTCGCAAAAAAATTCAAAAAATTAAAAAATCTCTTTCCAGCATTATTTTTAGCCAAAACGTGATGAGATAGGCCGAGAAAGCGAGGAAAAAATTTTAGTCCCGAATTCCGTCCATACTCGACCCGGTCAAGATTATTCCGAAAGAAATTGCAAAAAAATTCAAAAAATTAAAAAATCTCTTTCCAGCATTATTTATGGCCAAAACGGGATGGGATTGGCCGAGAAAGCGAGTAAAATATTTTAGTCCCGAATTCCGTCCATACTCGACACGGGCAAGAAAATTTCGAAAGAAATTGCAAAAAAATTCAAAAAATTACAGAACCACTTTCCGGTATTATTTTTAGCCAAAACTCCGATAGGCCGAGGAAGAGAGAATTCCGAAAATTCCGAATGAAATTGCAAAAAAATTCACAAAATTAAAAAACCTCTTTCCAGCATTATTTATACCCAAAACGGGATGAGATTGGCCGAGAAAGGGAGGAAAATATTTTAGTCCCGAATTCCGTCCATACTCGACCCGAGCAAGAAAATTCCGAAAAAAATAGAAAAAAAACTTTTTCCAGCATTATTTGGAGCCAAAACGGGATGAGATAGGCTGAGAAAGCGAGGAAAATATTTTAGTCCCGAATTCCGTCCATACTCGACCCGGGCAAGAAAATTCCGAAAAAAAATAGAAAAAAATTAAAAATCCTTTTTCAAGCATTATTTGGAGCCAAAACGGGATGAGATAGGCTGAGAAAGCGAGGAAAATATTTTAGTCCTGAATTCCGTCCACACTCGACCCGGGCAAGAAAATTCCAAAAGAAATTGCAAAAAAATTAAAAAATCACTTTCCAGCATTATTTTTAGCCAAAACGGGATGAGATAGGCCGAGAAAGAGAGAAAAAAAAATTTGGTCCTCAATTTCGTTCATACTCGGTCCGGGCAAGAAAATTCCGAAAGAAATTGCAAAAAAATTGAAAAAATTAAAAAACCTCTTTCTAGCATTATTTTTAGCCAAAACGGGATGAGATAGGCCGAGAAAGCGAGGAAAAAGTTTTAGTCTCGAATTCCGTCCATACTCGAGCCGGTTAAGAAAATTCCGAAAGAAATTGCAAAAAAATTCGCAAAATTAAATAACCTCATTCCAGCATTATTTATACCCAAAACGGGATGAGATTGGCCGAGAAAGCGAGGAAAATATTTTAGTCCCGAATTCCGTCTATACTCGACCCGGGCAAGAAAATTTCGAAAAAATTAGAAAAAAATTAAAAAAACTTTTTCCAGCATTATTTGGAGCCAAAACGGGATGAGATAGGCTGAAAAAGCGAGGAAAATATTTTAGTCCCGAATTCCGTCCATACTCGACCCGGGCAAGAAAATTCCAAAAGAAATTGCAAAAAAATTCAAAAAATTAAAAAACCACTTTCTGGTATTATTTTTAGCCAAAACGGGATGAGATCGGCCGAGAAAGAGAGAAACAAATTTTAGTCCCGAATTCCGTTAATATTCGACCCGGGCAAGAAAATTACAAGAAAATTCGCAAAAAAATTCAAAAAATTAAGAAACCTCACTTCGCCATTATTTTTAGCCAAAACGGGAGGAGATAGGCCGAGAAAGTGAGAAAAAAATTTTAGTACCGAATCCCGTTAATACTCGACCAGGGCAAGAACATTCCGAAAAAATTCGCAAAAAAAAAAAATTAAAAAACATTTCTCCGGCATTATTGTTAGCCAAAATGGGGGATGAGATAGGCCGAGAAAGCGAGAAAAAAATTTTAGTCCCGAATTCCGTTATACTCGACCCGAGCAAGAAAATTCCGAAAAAAATAGCAAAACAATTCAAAAACCTATTTCCAGCATTACGGGATGAGATCGGCCGAGAAAGCGAGAAAAAAATTTTAGTCCCGAATTCCGTTCATACTCGGCCCGGCTAAGAAAATTCCGAAAAAAATTGCAAAAAAATTCAAAAAATTAAAAAACCTCTTTCCAGCATTATTTATGGCCAAAACGGGATGGGATTGGCCGAGAAAGCGAGGAAAAATATTTTAGTCCCGAATTCCGTCCATACTCGACCCAGGCAAGAAAATTCCGAAAGAAATTGCAAAAAAATTCAAAAAATTAAAAAATCTCTTTCCAGCATTATTTTTAGCCAAAACGGGATGAGATAGGCCAAGAAAGCGAGGAAAAAATTTTAGTCCCGAATTCCGTCCATACTCGACCCGGTCACGAAAATTCCGAAAGAAATTGCAAAAAAATTCAAAAAATTAAAAAACCACTTTCCAGCATTATTTCTGGCCAAAACTCCTGGGATTGGCCGAGAAAGCGAGGAAAATATTTTAGTCCCAAATTACGTCCATACTCGACCCGGGCAAGAAAATTCCGAAAGAAATTGCAAAAAAATTCAAAAAATTAAAGAACCACTTTCCGGTATTATTTTTAGCCAAAACGGGATGAGATAGGCCGAGAAAGAGGGAAAAAAATTTTAGTCCTGAATTTCGTACATATTCGACCCGGGCAAGAAAATTACGAAAAAAATAGCAAAACAATTCAAAAACCTATTTCCAGCATTACGGGATGAGATAGGCCGAGAAAGCGAGAAAAAAATTTTAGTCCCGAATTCCGTTCATACTCGGCCCGGCTATGAAAATTCCGAAAGAAATTGCAAAAAAATTCAAAAAATTAAAAAACCTCTTTCCAGCATTATTTTTAGCCAAAACGGGATGGAATAGGCCGAGAAAGAGAAAAAAAAAATTTTAGTCCCGAATTCCGTTCATACTCAACACGGGCATGAAAATTCTGAAAAAAATAGCAAAAAAATTGAAAAACATAGTTCTAGCGTTATTTCTAGCTAAGAAGGGTTGAGAGAGGTCAAGAACGAAAGAAAGAAAATTTCACCCCCGAATTCCATTCCTATACGAATCTGGCAAGAAAATTCCGAAAAAAATAGAAAAATAATTCAAAAAATAAAAAAATCACTTTCCGACATTATTTTTAGCCAAAACGGGATGAGAATGGCCGAGAGAGAGAAAAAAAAATTTGGTCCTGAATTCCGTTCATACTCGGTCCAGGCAAGAAAATTCCGAAAGAAATTGCACAAAAATTTAAAAAATCTCTTTCCAGCATTATTTTTAGCCAAAACGTGATGAGATAGGCCGAGAAAGCGAGGAAAAAATTTTAGTCCCGAATTCCGTCCATACTCGACCCGGTCAAGATAATTCCGAAAGAAATTGCAAAAAAATTCAAAAAATTAAAAAACCTCTTTCCAGCGTTATTTATGGCCAAAACGGGATGGGATTGGCCGAGAAAGCGAGGAAAATATTTTAGTCCCGAATTACGTCCATACTCGACCCGGGCAAGAAAATTCCGAAAGAAATTGCAAAAAAATTCAAAAAATTAAAGAACCACTTTCCGGTATTATTTTTAGCCAAAACGGGATGAGATAGGCCGAGAAAGAGGGAAAAAAATTTTAGTCCTGAATTTCGTACATATTCGACCCGGGCAAGAAAATTACGAAAAAAATAGCAAAACAATTCAAAAACCTATTTCCAGCATTACGGGATGAGATAGGCCGAGAAAGCGAGAAAAAAATTTTAGTCCCGAATTCCGTTCATACTCGGCCCGGCTATGAAAATTCCGAAAGAAATTGCAAAAAAATTCAAAAAATTAAAAAACCTCTTTCCAGCATTATTTTTAGCCAAAACGGGATGGAATAGGCCGAGAAAGAGAAAAAAAAAATTTTAGTCCCGAATTCCGTTCATACTCAACACGGGCATGAAAATTCTGAAAAAAATAGCAAAAAAATTAAAAAACATAGTTCTAGCGTTATTTCTAGCTAAGAAGGGTTGAGAGAGGTCAAGAACGAAAGAAAGAAAATTTCACCCCCGAAGTCCATTCCTATACGAATCTGGCAAGAAAATTCCGAAAAAAATAGAAAAATAATTCAAAAAATAAAAAAATCACTTTCCGACATTATTTTTAGCCAAAACGGGATGAGAATGGCCGAGAGAGAGAAAAAAAAATTTGGTCCTGAATTCCGTTCATACTCGGTCCAGGCAAGAAAATTCCGAAAGAAATTGCACAAAAATTTAAAAAATCTCTTTCCAGCATTATTTTTAGCCAAAACGTGATGAGATAGGCCGAGAAAGCGAGGAAAAAATTTTAGTCCCGAATTCCGTCCATACTCGACCCGGTCAAGATAATTCCGAAAGAAATTGCAAAAAAATTCAAAAAATTAAAAAACCTCTTTCCAGCGTTATTTATGGCCAAAACGGGATGGGATTGGCCGAGAAAGCGAGGAAAATATTTTAGTCCCGAATTACGTCCATACTCGACCCGGGCAAGAAAATTCCGAAAGAAATTGCAAAAAAATTCAAAAAAATTAAAGAACCACTTTCCGGTATTATTTTTAGCCAAAACGGGATGAGATAGGCCGAGAAAGAGAGAAAAAAATTTTAGTCCCGAATTCCGTACATATTCGACCCAGGCAAGAAAATTACGAAAAAAATAGCAAAACAATTCAAAAACCTATTTCCAGCATTACGGGATGAGATAGGCCGAGAAAGCGAGAGAAAAATTTTAGTCCCGAATTCCGTTCATACTCGGCCCGGCTATGAAAATTCCGAAAGAAATTGCAAAAAAATTCAAAAAATTAAAAAACCTCTTTCCAGCATTATTTTTAGCCAAAACGGGATGGAATAGGCCGAGAAAGAGAAAAAAAAAAAATTTAGTCCCGAATTCCGTTCATACTCGACACGGGCATGAAAATTCTGAAAAAAATAGCAAAAAAATTAAAAAACATAGTTCTAGCGTTATTTCTAGCTAAGAAGGGTTGAGAGAGGTCAAGAACGAAAGAAAGAAAATTTCACCCCCGAATTCCATTCCCACACAAATCTGGCAAGGAAATTCCGAAAAAAATAGAAAAATAATTCAAAAAATAAAAAAATCACTTTCCGACATTATTTTTAGCCAAAACGGGATGAGAATGGCCGAGAGAGAGAAAACAAAAATTTGGTCCTGAATTCCGTTCATACTCGGTCCAGGCAAGAAAATTCTGAAAGAAATTGCAAAAAAATTTAAAAAATTAAAAAATCTCTTTCCAGCATTATTTTTAGCCAAAACGTGATGAGATAGGCCGAGAAAGCGAGGAAAAAATTTTAGTCCCGAATTCCGTCCATACTCGACCCGGGCAAGAAAATTTCGAAAAAAATAGAAAAAAATTAAAAAACCTTTTTCCAGCATTATTTGGAGCCAAAACGGGATGAGATAGGCTGAAAAAGCGAGGAAAATATTTTAGTCCCGAATTCCGTCCATACTCGACCCGGGCAAGAAAATTCCAAAAGAAATTGCAAAAAAATTCAAAAAATTTAAAAACCACTTTCTGGTATTATTTTTAGCCAAAACGGGATGAGATCGGCCGAGAAAGAGAGAAACAAATTTTAGTCCCGAATTCCGTTAATATTCGACCCGGGCAAGAAAATTACAAGAAAATTCGCAAAAAAATTCAAAAAATTAAAAAATCTCTTTCCAGCATTATTTTTAGCCAAAACGTGATGAGATAGGCCGAGAAAGCGAGGAAAAAATTTTAGTCCCGAATTCCGTCCATACTCGACCCGGTCAAGATTATTCCGAAAGAAATTGCAAAAAAATTCAAAAAATTAAAAAATCTCTTTCCAGCATTATTTATGGCCAAAACGGGATGGGATTGGCCGAGAAAGCGAGTAAAATATTTTAGTCCCGAATTCCGTCCATACTCGACACGGGCAAGAAAATTTCGAAAGAAATTGCAAAAAAATTCAAAAAATTACAGAACCACTTTCCGGTATTATTTTTAGCCAAAACTCCGATAGGCCGAGGAAGAGAGAATTCCGAAAATTCCGAATGAAATTGCAAAAAAATTCACAAAATTAAAAAACCTCTTTCCAGCATTATTTATACCCAAAACGGGATGAGATTGGCCGAGAAAGGGAGGAAAATATTTTAGTCCCGAATTCCGTCCATACTCGACCCGAGCAAGAAAATTCCGAAAAAAATAGAAAAAAAACTTTTTCCAGCATTATTTGGAGCCAAAACGGGATGAGATAGGCTGAGAAAGCGAGGAAAATATTTTAGTCCCGAATTCCGTCCATACTCGACCCGGGCAAGAAAATTCCGAAAAAAAATAGAAAAAAATTAAAAATCCTTTTTCAAGCATTATTTGGAGCCAAAACGGGATGAGATAGGCTGAGAAAGCGAGGAAAATATTTTAGTCCTGAATTCCGTCCACACTCGACCCGGGCAAGAAAATTCCAAAAGAAATTGCAAAAAAATTAAAAAATCACTTTCCGGCATTATTTTTAGCCAAAACGGGATGAGATAGGCCGAGAAAGAGAGAAAAAAAAATTTGGTCCTCAATTTCGTTCATACTCGGTCCGGGCAAGAAAATTCCGAAAGAAATTGCAAAAAAATTGAAAAAATTAAAAAACCTCTTTCTAGCATTATTTTTAGCCAAAACGGGATGAGATAGGCCGAGAAAGCGAGGAAAAAGTTTTAGTCTCGAATTCCGTCCATACTCGAGCCGGTTAAGAAAATTCCGAAAGAAATTGCAAAAAAATTCGCAAAATTAAATAACCTCATTCCAGCATTATTTATACCCAAAACGGGATGAGATTGGCCGAGAAAGCGAGGAAAATATTTTAGTCCCGAATTCCGTCTATACTCGACCCGGGCAAGAAAATTTCGAAAAAATTAGAAAAAAATTAAAAAAACTTTTTCCAGCATTATTTGGAGCCAAAACGGGATGAGATAGGCTGAAAAAGCGAGGAAAATATTTTAGTCCCGAATTCCGTCCATACTCGACCCGGGCAAGAAAATTCCAAAAGAAATTGCAAAAAAATTCAAAAAATTAAAAAACCACTTTCTGGTATTATTTTTAGCCAAAACGGGATGAGATCGGCCGAGAAAGAGAGAAACAAATTTTAGTCCCGAATTCCGTTAATATTCGACCCGGGCAAGAAAATTACAAGAAAATTCGCAAAAAAATTCAAAAAATTAAGAAACCTCACTTCGCCATTATTTTTAGCCAAAACGGGAGGAGATAGGCCGAGAAAGTGAGAAAAAAATTTTAGTACCGAATCCCGTTAATACTCGACCAGGGCAAGAACATTCCGAAAAAATTCGCAAAAAAATTAAAAAACATTTCTCCGGCATTATTGTTAGCCAAAATGGGGGATGAGATAGGCCGAGAAAGCGAGAAAAAAATTTTAGTCCCGAATTCCGTTTATACTCGACCCGAGCAAGAAAATTCCGAAAAAAATAGCAAAACAATTCAAAAACCTATTTCCAGCATTACGGGATGAGATCGGCCGAGAAAGCGAGAAAAAATTTTAGTCCCGAATTCCGTTCATACTCGGCCCGGCTAAGAAAATTCCGAAAAAAATTGCAAAAAAATTCAAAAAATTAAAAAACCTCTTTCCAGCATTATTTATGGCCAAAACGGGATGGGATTGGCCGAGAAAGCGAGGAAAATATTTTAGTCCCGAATTCCGTCCATACTCGACCCAGGCAAGAAAATTCCGAAAGAAATTGCAAAAAAATTCAAAAAATTAAAAAATCTCTTTCCAGCATTATTTTTAGCCAAAACGGGATGAGATAGGCCAAGAAAGCGAGGAAAAAATTTTAGTCCCGAATTCCGTCCATACTCGACCCGGTCACGAAAATTCCGAAAGAAATTGCAAAAAAATTCAAAAAATTAAAAAACCTCTTTCCAGCATTATTTCTGGCCAAAACTCCTGGGATTGGCCGAGAAAGCGAGGAAAATATTTTAGTCCCGAATTACGTCCATACTCGACCCGGGCAAGAAAATTCCGAAAGAAATTGCAAAAAAATTCAAAAAATTAAAGAACCACTTTCCGGTATTATTTTTAGCCAAAACGGGATGAGATAGGCCGAGAAAGAGGGAAAAAAATTTTAGTCCTGAATTTCGTACATATTCGACCCGGGCAAGAAAATTACGAAAAAAATAGCAAAACAATTCAAAAACCTATTTCCAGCATTACGGGATGAGATAGGCCGAGAAAGCGAGAAAAAAATTTTAGTCCCGAATTCCGTTCATACTCGGCCCGGCTATGAAAATTCCGAAAGAAATTGCAAAAAAATTCAAAAAATTAAAAAACCTCTTTCCAGCATTATTTTTAGCCAAAACGGGATGGAATAGGCCGAGAAAGAGAAAAAAAAAATTTTAGTCCCGAATTCCGTTCATACTCAACACGGGCATGAAAATTCTGAAAAAAATAGCAAAAAAATTAAAAAACATAGTTCTAGCGTTATTTCTAGCTAAGAAGGGTTGAGAGAGGTCAAGAACGAAAGAAAGAAAATTTCACCCCCGAATTCCATTCCTATACGAATCTGGCAAGAAAATTCCGAAAAAAATAGAAAAATAATTCAAAAAATAAAAAAATCACTTTCCGACATTATTTTTAGCCAAAACGGGATGAGAATGGCCGAGAGAGAGAAAAAAAAATTTGGTCCTGAATTCCGTTCATACTCGGTCCAGGCAAGAAAATTCCGAAAGAAATTGCACAAAAATTTAAAAAATCTCTTTCCAGCATTATTTTTAGCCAAAACGTGATGAGATAGGCCGAGAAAGCGAGGAAAAAATTTTAGTCCCGAATTCCGTCCATACTCGACCCGGTCAAGATAATTCCGAAAGAAATTGCAAAAAAATTCAAAAAATTAAAAAACCTCTTTCCAGCGTTATTTATGGCCAAAACGGGATGGGATTGGCCGAGAAAGCGAGGAAAATATTTTAGTCCCGAATTACGTCCATACTCGACCCGGGCAAGAAAATTCCGAAAGAAATTGCAAAAAAATTCAAAAAATTAAAGAACCACTTTCCGGTATTATTTTTAGCCAAAACGGGATGAGATAGGCCGAGAAAGAGGGAAAAAAATTTTAGTCCTGAATTTCGTACATATTCGACCCGGGCAAGAAAATTACGAAAAAAATAGCAAAACAATTCAAAAACCTATTTCCAGCATTACGGGATGAGATAGGCCGAGAAAGCGAGAAAAAAATTTTAGTCCCGAATTCCGTTCATACTCGGCCTGGCTATGAAAATT
>NW_022154824.1:0-54202 GCF_001633185.2 Quercus lobata
AAATTCAAAAATAAATGCAAAAAAATTTTAAAAATTAAAAAACATCATCTAGACTTCATTTCAAGACGAAACGGGCAAGGACAGACCGAAAAAAAGAAGACAAAAATAATTTCCTTCTTATCCGTTCGAACCAGACCCGAGTTAGAAAATTAAAAAAAAAAATGCAAAAAAATTCTAAAAATTAAACAACGTCATCCGGGCTTCATTTCAAGATGAAACGGGTCAGGACAGGCCGAAAAATAGAGAACAAAAAAAATTTCCTTCGTATCCGTTCGAACCCGACCCGAGTTAGAGAATTCAAAAATAAAAGCAAAAAAAATTTAAAAATTAAAAAACATCATCCAGACTTCATTTCAAGACGAAACTGGTCAGGACAGGCTGAAAAATAGAGAACAAAGAAAATTTCATTCCTATCCGTTCGAACCAGACCCGAGTTAGAAAATTGAAAAATAAATGCAAAAAAATTCTAAAAATTAAACAATGTCATCCAGGCTTCATTTCAAGACGAAACGGGTCAGGACCAGCTGAAAAATAGAGAACAAACAAAATTTCCCTCCTATCCATTCGAACCCAACCCGAGTTAGAAAATTCAAAAATAATTGCAAAAAAATTCTAAAAATTAAACAACGTCATCCAGACTTCATTTCAAGACGAAACGGGCCAGGACAGACCGAAAAAAAGAGAACAAAAATAATTTCCTTCCTATCCGTTCGAACCAGACACGAGTTAGAAAATTCAAAAATAAATGTAAAAAAATTCTAAAAATTAAACAACGTCATCCGAGCTTCATTTCAAGATGAAACGGGTTAGGACAGGCCGAAAAATAGAGAACAAAAGAAATTTCTTTCCTATCCGTTCGAACATGGCCCAAGTTAGAAAATTCGAAAAAAAATGCAAAAAAATTTTAAAAATTAAAAAACGTCATCCAGGCCTCATTTCAAGACGAAACAGATCAGGACAGGCCAAAAAATTTAGAACAAAGAAAATTTCAATCCTATCCGTTCGAACACGACCCGAGTTAGAAAATTCAAAAATAAATGCAAAAAAATTCTAAAAAATAAAAAACATCATGCAGGCTTCATTTCAAGGCAAAACAGGTCAGGACAGGCCGAAAAATAGAGAACAAAAAAATTTCCTTCCTATCCGTTCGAACCCTACACGAGTTAGAAAATTAAAAAATAAATGCAAAAAAATACTAAAAATTAAAAAACATCATCCAAGCTTCATTTCAAGACGAAACGGGTCAGGACAGGCCGACAAACAGAGAACAAAAGAAATCTCTTTCCTATTCGTTAGAACCCGACCCGAGTTAGAAAATTCAAAACTAAATGCAAAAAAATTCTAAAAATTAAAAAACATTATCCAGGTTTCATTTCAAGACGAAACGGGTGAAGACAGGCCGAAAAATAGAGAACAAAAATAATTTCCTTCCAAACCGTTCGAACCCGACCCGAGTTAGAAAATTCAAAAATAAATGCAAAAAAATTTTAAAAATTAAATCATCAGGGCTTCATTTCAAGACGAAACGGGTCAGGACAGACCGAAAAATAGAGAACGAAAAAAATTTCCTTCCTATCCGTTCGAACCCGACCCGAGTTACAGAATTCAACAATAAATGCAAAAAAAATTTAAAAATTAAAAAACATCATCCAGACTTCATTAGAAGAAGAAACGGGCCAGTACAGGTCGAAAAAAAGAGTACAAAAATAATTTCCTTCATATCCGTTCGAACTTGGCCCAAGTTAGAAAATTCGAAAAGAAATGCAAAAAAATTTTAAAAATTAAAAAACGTCATCCCGACTTCATTTCAAGACGAAACAGATCAAGACAGTCCGAAAAATAGAGAACAAAGAAAATTTCAATTCTATCCGTTCGAACCCGATCCGAGTTAGAAAATTCAAAAATAAATGCAAAAAAATTCAAAAAAAGAAAAAACATCACGCCGGCTTCATTTCAAGGCGAAACAGGTCAGGACAGGCCGAAAAATAGAGAACAAAAAAACTTCCTTCCTGTCCGTTCGAACCCTACCCGAGTTAGAAAATTAAAAAATAAATTCCAAAACATTCTAAAAATTAGAAAACATCATCCAGGCTTCATTTCAAGACGAAACGAGTCAGGACAGGCCGACAAATAGAGAACAAAAGAAATTTCTTTCCTATCCGTTTGAACCTGACCCAAGTTAGAAAAATCAAAAATAAATGCAAAAAATTTCTAAAAATTAAAAAACATCGTCCAGGTTTCATTCCAAGACGAAACGGGTGAAGACAGGCCGAAAAATAGAGAACAAAAATAATTTCCTTCCAATCCGTTCGAACAAGACCCGAGTTAGAAAATTGAAAAATAAATGCAAAAAAATTCCAAAAATTAAAAAACATCATCCGGGCTTCATTTCAAGACGAAACGGGTGAGGACAGGCTGAAAAACAGAGAACAAAAAAATTTCCTTCCTATCCGTTCGAACCCGACCCGAGTTAGAAAATTCAAAAATAAATGCAAAAAAATTTTTAAAATTAAACAACGTCATCCGGGCTTCATTTCAAGACGAAACGGATCAGGACAGGCCGGAAAATAGAGAACAAAAATAATTTCCTTCCTATCCGTTCGAACCAGACCCGAGTTAGAAAATTCAAAAATAAATGCAAAAAAATTTTAAAAATTAAAAAACATCATCTAGACTTCATTTCAAGACGAAACGGGCAAGGACAGACCGAAAAAAAGAAGACAAAAATAATTTCCTTCTTATCCGTTCGAACCAGACCCGAGTTAGAAAATTAAAAAAAAAAATGCAAAAAAATTCTAAAAATTAAACAACGTCATCCGGGCTTCATTTCAAGATGAAACGGGTCAGGACAGGCCGAAAAATAGAGAACAAAAAAAATTTCCTTCGTATCCGTTCGAACCCGACCCGAGTTAGAGAATTCAAAAATAAAAGCAAAAAAAATTTAAAAATTAAAAAACATCATCCAGACTTCATTTCAAGACGAAACTGGTCAGGACAGGCTGAAAAATAGAGAACAAAGAAAATTTCATTCCTATCCGTTCGAACCCGACCCGAGTTAGAAAATTGAAAAATAAATGCAAAAAAATTCTAAAAATTAAACAATGTCATCCAGGCTTCATTTCAAGACGAAACGGGTCAGGACCAGCTGAAAAATAGAGAACAAACAAAATTTCCCTCCTATCCATTCGAACCCAACCCGAGTTAGAAAATTCAAAAATAATTGCAAGAAAATTCTAAAAATTAAACAACGTCATCCAGACTTCATTTCAAGACGAAACGGGCCAGGACAGACCGAAAAAAAGAGAACAAAAATAATTTCCTTCCTATCCGTTCGAACCAGACCCGAGTTAGAAGATTCAAAAATAAATGCAAAAAAATTCTAAAAATTAAACAACGTCATCCGAGCTTCATTTCAAGATGAAACGGGTCTGGACAGGCCGAAAAATAGAGAACAAAAACAATTTCCTTCCTATCCGTCCGAACATGGCCCAAGTTAGAAAATTCGAAAAGAAATGCAAAATATTTTTAAAAATTAAAAATCGTCATCCAGGCTTCATTTCAAGACGAAACAGATCAGGACAGGCCAAAAAATTTAGAACAAAAAAAATTTCAATCCTATCCGTTCGAACACGACCCGAGTTAGAAAATTCAAAAATAAATGCAAAAAAATTCTAAAAAAGAAAAAACATCATGCAGGCTTCATTTCAAGGCAAAACAGGTCAGGACAGGCCGAAAAATAGAGAACAAAAAAATTTCCTTCCTATCCGTTCGAACCCAACACGAGTTAGAAAATTAAAAAATAAATGCAAAAAAATACTAAAAATTAAAAAACATCATCCGGGCTTCATTTCAAGACGAAACGGGTCAGGACAGACCGACAAATAGAGAACAAAAGAAATTTCTTTCCTATTCGTTAGAACCCGACCCGAGTTAGAAAATTCAAAACTAAATGCAAAAAAATTCTAAAAATTAAAAAACATTATCGAGGTTTCATTTCAAGACGAAACGGGTGAAGACAGGCTGAAAAATAGAGAACAAAAATAATTTCCTTCCAAACCGTTCGAACCCGACCCGAGTTAGAAAATTCAAAAATAAATGCAAAAAAATTTTAAAAATTAAATCATCAGGGCTTCATTTCAAGACGAAACGGGTCAGGACAGACCGAAAAATAGAGAACAAAAAAAATTTCCTTTCTATCCGTTCGAACCCGACCCGAGTTACAGAATTCAACAATAAATGCAAAAAAATTTTAAAAATTAAAAAACATCATCCAGACTTCATTTGAAGAAGAAACGGGCCAGTACAGGTCGAAAAAAAGAGTACAAAAATAATTTCCTTCATATCCGTTCGAACTTGGCCCAAGTTAGAAAATTCGAAAAGAAATGCAAAAAAATTTTAAAAATTAAAAAACGTCATCCCGACTTCATTTCAAGACGAAACAGATCAAGACAGTCCGAAAAATAGAGAACAAAGAAAATTTCAATTCTATCCGTTTGAACCCGATCCGAGTTAAAAAATTCAAAAATAAATGCAAAAAAATTCAAAAAAAGAAAAAACATCATGCCGGCTTCATTTCAAGGCAAAACAGGTCAGGACAAGCCGAAAAATAGAGAACAAAAAAACTTCCTTCCTGTCCGTTCGAACCCTACCCGAGTTAGAAAATTAAAAAATAAATGCCAAAAAATTCTAAAAATTAAAAAACATCATCCAGGCTTCATTTCAAGACGAAACGAGTCAGGACAGGCCGACAAATAGAGAACAAAAGAAATTTCTTTCCTATCCGTTTGAACCTGACCCGAGTTAGAAAAATCAAAAATAAATGCAAAAAATTTCAAAAAATTAAAAACATCGTCCAGGTTTCATTCCAAGACGAAACGGGTGAAGACAGGCCGAAAAATAGAGAACAAAAATAATTTCCTTCCAATCCGTTCAAACAAGACCCGAGTTAGAAAATTGAAAAATAAATGCAAAAAAATTCCAAAAATTAAAAAACATCATCCGGGCTTCATTTCAAGACGAAACGGGTGAGGACAGGCTGAAAAATAGAGAACAAAAAAAATTTCCTTCCTATCCGTTCGAACCCGACCCAAGTTAGAAAATTCAAAAATAAATGTAAAAAAATTTTATAAATTAAAAAATATCATTCAGGTTTCATTTCAAGACGAAACGGGAGAAGACTGGCCAAAAAATAGAGTATAAAAAAAATTTCTTTCCTATCCATTCGAACCCGACCCGAGTTAGAGAATTCAAAAATAAATGCAAAAAAATTCTAAAAATTAAAAAACATCATCCAGGCTTCATGTCCAGAAGAAACGGGCCAGGACAGGCCGAAAAATAGAGAACAAAAAAAATTTCCTTCCTATCCGTTCGAACCCAACCCGAGTTAGAAAATTAAAAAATAAATGCCAAAAAATTCTACAAATTAAAAAACATCATCCAGGCTTCATTCCCAGACGAAACGGGCCAGGACTGGCCGACAAATAGAGAACAAAAGAAATTTCTTTCCTATCCGTTTGAACCAGACCCGAGTTAGAAAAATCAAAACTAAATGCAAATAAATTCTAAAGATTAAAAAACATCATCCGGGTTTCCTTTCAAGACGAAACGGGTGAAGACAGGCCGAAAAATAGAGAACAAAAATAATTTCCTTCCAAACCGTTCGAACCCGACCCGAGTTAGAAAATTCAAAAATAAATGCAAAAAATTTTAAAAATTAAAAAAAATCAACCGGGCTTCATTTCAAGACGAAACGGGTCAGGACAGGCCGAAAAATAGTGAACAAAAAAAATTTCCTTCCTATCCGTTCGAACCTGGCCCAAGTTAGAAAATTCGAAAAGAAAGGCAAAAAAATTTAAAAAATTTAAAAACGTCATCCAGGCTTCATTTCAAGACGAAACAGGTCAAGACAGGCCGAAAAATAAAGAACAAAGAAAATTTCAATTCTATCCGTTCGAACCCGACCCGAGTTAGGAAATTCAAAAATAAATGCAAAAAAATTCTAAAAAAGAAAAAACATCATGCCGGCTGCATTTCAAGGCGAAACAAGTCAGGACAGGTCGAAAAATAGAGAACAAAAAAATTTCATTCCTGTCCGTTCGAACCCAACCCGTGTTAGAAAATTAAAAAATAAATGCCAAAAAATTCTAAAAATTAAAAAACATCATACAGGCTTCATTTCAAGACGAAACGGGTCAGGACAGGCCGACAAATAGAGAACAAAAGAAATTTCTTTCCTATCCGTTTGAACCAGACCCGCGTTAGAAAATTCAAAACTAAATGCAAATAAATTCTAAAAATTAAAAAACATCATCCAGGTTTCCTTTCAAGACGAAACGGGTGAAGACTGGCCGAAAAATAGAGAACAAAAATAATTTCCTTCCAAACCGTTCGAACCCGACCCGAGTTAGAAAATTCAAAAATAAATGCAAAAAAATTTTAAAAATAAAAAAAAATCATCTGGGCTTCATTTCAAGACGAAACGGGTCAGGACAGGCCGAAAAATAGAGAACAAAAAAAATTTCCTACCTATCCGTTCGAACCTGGCCCAAGTTAGAAAATTCGAAAAGAAAGGCCATAAAATTTAAAAAATTTAAAAACGTCATCCAGGCATCATTTCAAGACGAAACAGGTCAAGACAGGCCGAAAAATAAAGAACAAAGAAAATTTCAATTCAATCCGTTCGAACCCAACCCGAGTTAGAAAATTCAAAAATAAATGCAAAAAAATTCTGAAAATTAAAAAACATCGTCCAGGTTTCATTCCAAGACGAAACGGGTGAAGACAGGCCTAGAAATAGAGAACAAAAATAATCTCCTTCCAATCCGTTCGAACAAGACCCGAGTTAGAAAATTCAAAAATAAATGCAAAAAAATTCTAAAAATTAAAAAACATCATCCGGGCTTCATTTCAAGACGAAACGGGTCAGGACAGGAAGAAAAATAGAAAACAAAAAAAATTTCCTTTCGATCCGTTCGAACCTGATCCGTGTTAGAAAATTCAAAAATAAATGCAAAAAAACTTTAAAAATTAAAAAACATCATTCGGGCTTCATTTCAAGACGAAACGGGTGAGGACAGGCCGAAAAATAGAGAACAAAAAAAATTTCCTTCCTATCCGTTCGAACCCGACCCAGGTTAGAAAATTCAAAAATAAATGCAAAAAAATTTTAAAAATTAAAAAACATCATTCAGGTTTCATTTCAAGACGAAACGAGAGAAGACTGGCCAAAAAATAGAGTATAAAAAAAATTTCTTTCCTATCCATTCAAACCCGACCCGAGTTAGAGAATTCAAAAATAAATGTAAAAAAATTCTAAAAATTAAAAAACATCATCCAGGCTTCATGTCCAGACGAAACGGGCCAGGACAGGCTGAAAATTAGAGAAGAAAAAAAATTTCCTTCCAATCCGTTCGAACCAGACCCGAGTTATAAAATTCAAAAATAAATGCAAAAAAATTCTAAAACTTAAAAAACATCATCCAGGCTTCATTTCCAGACTAAACAGGCCAAGACAGGCCGAAAAATAGAGAACAAAAATAAGTTCCTTCCTATTCGTTCGAACCCGACCCGAGTTAGAAAATTCAAAAATAAATGCAAAAAAATTTTAAAAATTAAAAAAAATCATCCGGGCTTCATTTCAAGACGAAACTAGTCAGGACAGGCCGAAAAATAGAGAACAAAAAAAATTTTCTTCGTATCCGTTCGAACCCGACCCAAGTTAGAGAATTCAAAAATAAATGCAAAAGAATTTTACAAATTAAAAAACATCATCCAGACTTCATTTCAAGACGAAACGGGCCAGGACAGGCCGAAAAAAAGAGAACAAAAATAATTTCCTTCCTATCCGTTCGAACCAGACCCGAGTTAGAAAATTCAAAAATAAATGCAAAAAAATTCTAAAAACTACACAACGTCATTCGCGCTTCATTTCATGACGAAACGGGTCAGGACAGGCCGAAAAATAGAGAACAAAAAAAATTTCCCTCGTATCCGTTCGAACCCGACTCGTGTTAGAAAAATCAAAAATAAATGCAAAAAAATTTAAAAAATTAAACAACGTCATCTGGGCTTCATTTCAAGACGAAACAGGTAAGGACAGGCCGAAAAATAGAGAACAAAAAAAAATTTCCTTCCTATCCGTTCGAACCCGACCCGAGTTAGAAAATTCAAAAATAAATGCAAAAAAATTTTAAAAATTAAAAAACATCATCCAGACTTCATTTCAAGACGAAACGGGCCAGGATAGACCGAAAAAAAGAAGACAAAAATAATTTCCTTCCTATCCGTTCGAACCAGACCCGAGTTAGAAAATTCAAAAATAAATGCAAAAAAGTTCTAAAAATTAAACAACGTCATCCGGGCTTCATTTCAAGATGAAACGGGTCAAGACAGGCCGAAAAATAGAGAACAAAAAAAATTTCCTTCCTATCCGTTCGAACCCGACTCGAATTAGAGAATTCAAAAATAAAAGCAAAAAAATTTAAAAATTAAAAACCATCATCCAGACTTCATTTCAAGACGAAACGGGCCAGGACAGGCCCAAAAAAAGAGAACAAAAATAATTTCCTTCCTATCTGTTCGAACCTGGCCCAAGCTAGAAAATTCGAAAACAAATGGAAAATTTTTTAAAAAATTAAAAAAAATTATCCAGGCTTCATTTCAAGACGAAACAGGTCAGGACAGGCCGAAAAATAGAGAACAGAGAAAATTTCATTCCTATCCGTTCGAACCCGACCTGAGTTAGAAAATTGAAAAATAAATGCAAAAAAATTCTAAAAATTAAACAATGTCATCCAGGCTTCATTTCAAGACGAAACGAGTCAGGACAAGCTGAAAAATAGAGAACAAACCAAATTTCCCTCCTATACGTTCGAACCCAACCCGAGTTAGAAAATTCAAAAATAATTGCAAAAAAATTCTAAAAATTAAACAACGTCTTCCGGGCTTCATTTGAAGAGGAAACAGGTCAGGTCAGGCCGAAAAATAGAGGACAAAAATAATTTCCTTCCTATCCGTTCGAACCAGACCCGAGTTAGAAAATTCAAAAATAAATGCAAAAAAATTTTAAAAATTAAAAAACATCATCCAGACTTCATTTCAAGACGAAACGGGAAAGGACAGACCGAAAAAAAGAGAACAAAAATAACTTCCTTCCTATCCGTTCGAACCAGACCCGAGTTACAGAATTCAACAATAAATGCAAAAAAATTCTAAAAATTAAACAACGTCATCCGGGCTTCATTTCAAGATGAAACGGGTCAGGACAGGCCGAAAAATAGAGAACAAAAACAATTTCCTTCCTATCCGTTCGAACATGGCCCAAGTTAGAAAATTCGAAAAGAAATGCAAAAAAATTTTAAAAATTAAAAAACGTCATCCAGGCTTCATTTCAAGACGAAACAGATCAGGACAGGCCAAAAAATTTAGAACAAAGAAAATTTCAATCCTATCCGTTCGAACACGACCCGAGTTAGAAAATTCAAAAATAAATGCAAAAAAATTTTAAAAAAGAAAAAACATCATGCAGGCTTCATTTTAAGGCAAAACAGGTCAGGATAGGCCGAAAAATAGAGAATAAAAAAATTTCCTTCCTATCCGTTCGAACCCTACACGAGTTAGAAAATTAAAAAATAAAAGCAAAAAAATGCTAAAAATTAAAAAACATCATCCAGGCTTCATTTCAAGACGAAACGGGTCAGGACAGGCCGACAAATAGAGAACAGAAGAAATTTCTTTCCTATTCGTTTGAACCCGACCCGAGTTAGAAAATTCAAAACTAAATGCAAAAAAATTCTAAAATTTAAAAAACATCATCCAGGTTTCATTTCAAGACGAAACGGGTGAAGACAGGCCGAAAAATAGAGAACAAAAATAATTTCCTTCCAAACCGTTCGAACCCGACCCGAGTTAGAAAATTCAAAAATAAATGCAAAAAAATTTTAAAAATAAAAAAACATCATCAGGGCTTCATTTAAAGACGAAACGGGTCAGGACAGGCTGAAAAATAGAGAACAAAAAAAATTTCCTTCCTAACCGTTCGAACCCGACCCGAGTTACAGAATTCAACAATAAATGCAAAAAAATTTTAAAAATTAAAAAACATCATCCAGACTTCATTTCAAGACGAAACGGGTCAAGACAGGCCGAAAAATAGAGAACAAAAATAATTTCCTTCCTACCCGTTCGAACCAGACCCGAGTTAGAAAATTCAAAAATAAATGCAAAAAAGTTCTAAAAATTAAACAACGTCATCCGGGCTTCATTTCAAGATGAAACGGGTCAAGACAGGCCGAAAAATAGAGAACAAAAAAAATTTCCTTCCTATCCGTTCGAACCCGACTCGAATTAGAGAATTCAAAAATAAAAGCAAAAAAATTTAAAAATTAAAAAACATCATCCAGACTTCATTTCAAGACGAAACGGGCCAGGACAGGCCCAAAAAAAGAGAACAAAAATAATTTCCTTCCTATCTGTTTGAACCTGGCCCAAGCTAGAAAATTCGAAAACAAATGGAAAATTTTTTTAAAAATTAAAAAAAATTATCCAGGCTTCATTTCAAGACGAAACAGGTCAGGACAGGCCGAAAAATAGAGAACAGAGAAAATTTCATTCCTATCCGTTCGAACCCGACCTGAGTTAGAAAATTGAAAAATAAATGCAAAAAAATTCTAAAAATTAAACAATGTCATCCAGGCTTCATTTCAAGACGAAACGAGTCAGGACAAGCTGAAAAATAGAGAACAAACAAAATTTCCCTCCTATACGTTCGAACCCAACCCGAGTTAGAAAATTCAAAAATAATTGCAAAAAAATTCTAAAAATTAATCAACGTCTTCCGGGCTTCATTTGAAGAGGAAACGGGTCAGGTCAGGCCGAAAAATAGAGGACAAAAATAATTTCCTTCCTATCCGTTCGAACCAGACCCGAGTTAGAAAATTCAAAAATAAATGCAAAAAAATTTTAAAAATTAAAAAACATCATCCAGACTTCATTTCAAGACGAAACGGGAAAGGACAGACCGAAAAAAAGAGAACAAAAATAATTTCCTTCCTATCCGTTCGAACCAGACCCGAGTTACAGAATTCAACAATAAATGCAAAAAAATTCTAAAAATTAAACAACGTCATCCGGGCTTCATTTCAAGATGAAACGGGTCAGGACAGGCCGAAAAATAGAGAACAAAAACAATTTCCTTCCTATCCGTTCGAACATGGCCCAAGTTAGAAAATTCGAAAAGAAATGCAAAAAAATTTTAAAAATTAAAAAACGTCATCCAGGCTTCATTTCAAGACGAAACAGATCAGGACAGGCCAAAAAATTTAGAACAAAGAAAATTTCAATCCTATCCGTTCGAACACGACCCGAGTTAGAAAATTCAAAAATAAATGCAAAAAAATTTTTAAAAAGAAAAAACATCATGCAGGCTTCATTTTAAGGCAAAACAGGTCAGGATAGGCCGAAAAATAGAGAACAAAAAAATTTCCTTCCTATCCGTTCGAACCCTACACGAGTTAGAAAATTAAAAAATAAATGCAAAAAAATGCTAAAAATTAAAAAACATCATCCAGGCTTCATTTCAAGACGACACGGGTCAGGACAGGCCGACAAATAGAGAACAGAAGAAATTTCTTTCCTATTCGTTTGAACCCGACCCGAGTTAGAAAATTCAAAACTAAATGCAAAAAAATTCTAAAAATTAAAAAACATCATCCAGGTTTCATTTCAAGACGAAACGGGTGAAGACAGGCCGAAAAATAGAGAACAAAAATAATTTCCTTCCAAACCGTTCGAACCCGACCCGAGTTAGAAAATTCAAAAATAAATGCAAAAAAATTTTAAAAATAAAAAACATCATCAGGGCTTCATTTAAAGACGAAACGGGTCAGGACAGGCCGAAAAATAGAGAACAAAAAAAATTTCCTTCCTATCCGTTCGAACCCGACCCGAGTTACAGAATTCAACAATAAATGCAAAAAAATTTTAAAAATTAAAAAACATCATCCAGACTTCATTTCAAGAAGAAACGGGCCAGGACAGGTCGAAAAAAAGAGTACAAAAATAATTTCCTTCCTATCCGTTCGAACCTGGCCCAAGTTAGAAAATTCGAAAAGAAATGCAAAAAAATTTTAAAAATTAAAAAACGTCATCCCGACTTCATTTCAAGACGAAACAGGTCAAGACAGTCCGAAAAATAGAACAAAGAAAATTTCAATTCTATCCGTTCGAACCCGACCCGAGTTAGAAAATTCAAAAATAAATGCAAAAAAATTCTAAAAAAGAAAAAACATCATGCCGGCTTCATTTCAAGGCGAAACAGGTCAGGACAGGCCGAAAAATAGAGATCAAAAATAAGTTCCTTCCTATCCGTTCGAACCTGGCCCAAGTTAGAAAATTCGAAAAGAAATGCAAAAAAATTTTAAAAATTAAAAAACGTCATCCAGACCTCATTTCAAGACGAAACAGGTCAAGACAGGCCGAAAAATAGAGAACAAAGAAAATTTCAATTCTATCCGTTCGAGCCCGACCCGAGTTAGAAAATTAAAAAATAAAAGCAAAAAAATTCGAAAAAAGAAATAACATCACGCCGGCTTCATTTCAAGGCGAAACAAGTCAGGACAGACCGAAAAATAGAGAACAAAAAAATTTCCTTCCTGTTTGTTCGAACCCAACCCGAGTTAGAAAATTAAAAAATAAATGCCAAAAAATTCTAAAAATTAAAAAACATCATCCAGGCTTCATATCAAGACGAAACGGGTCAGGACAGGCCGACAAATAGAGAACAAAAGAAATTTCTTTCCTATCCGTTTGAACCAGACCCGAGTTAGAAAATTCAAAACTAAATGCAAAGAAATTCTAAAAATTAAAAAACATCATCCAGGTTTCCTTTCAAGACGAAACGGGTTAAGACAGGCCGAAAAATAGAGAACAAAAAAAATTTTCTTCCAATCCGTTCGAACCTGGCCCAAGTTAGAAAATTCGAAAAGAAAGGCAAAAAAATTTTAAAAATTTAAAAACGTCATCCAGGCTTCATTTCAAGACGAAACAGGTCAAGACAGGCCGAAAAATAAAGAACAAAGAAAATTTCAATTCTATCCGTTCGAACCCGACCCGAGTTAGGAAATTCAAAAATAAATGCAAAAAAACTCTAAAAAAGAAAAAACATCATGCCGGCTTCATTTCAAGGCGAAACAAGTCAGGACAGGTTGAAAAATAGAGAACAAAAAAATTTCCTTCCTGTCCGTTCGAACCCAACTCGAGTTAGAAAATTAAAAAATAAATGCCAAAAAATTCTAAAAATTAAAAAACAACATCCAGGCTTCATTTCAAGACGAAACGGGTCAGGACAGGCCGACAAATAGAGAACAAAAATAATTTCCTTCCAAATCGCTCGAACCCGACCCGATTTTGAAAATTCAAAAATAAATGGAAAAAAATTTAAAAATAAAAAAACATCATCAGGGCTTCATTTAAAGACGAAACGGGTCAGGACAGGCCGAAAAATAGAGAACAAAAAAAATTTCCTTCCTATCCGTTCGAACCCGACCCGAGTTACAGAATTCAACAATACATGCAAAAAAATTTTAAAAATTAAAAAACATCATCCGGACTTCATTTCAAGAAGAAACGGGCCAGGACAGGTCGAAAAAAAGAGTACAAAAATAATTTCCTTCCTATCCGTTCGAACCTGGCCCAAGTTAGAAAATTCGAAAAGAAATGCAAAAAAATTTTAAAAATTAAAAAACGTCATCCCGACTTCATTTCAAGACGAAACAGGTCAAGACAGTCCGAAAAATAGAGAACAAAGAAAATTTCAATTCTATCCGTTCGAACCCGACCCGAGTTCGAAAATTCAAAAATAAATGCAAAAAAATTCTAAAAAAGAAAAAACATCATGCCGGCTTCATTTCAAGGCGAAACAGGTCAGGACAGGCCGAAAAATAGAGAACAAAAAAATTTCTTTCCTGTCCGTTCGAACCCTACCCGAGTTAGAAAATCAAAAAATAAATGCCAAAAAATTCTAAAAAGTAAAAAACATCATCCAGGCTTCATTTCAAGACGAAACGGGTCAGGACAGGCCGACAAATAGAGAACAAAAGAAATTTCTTTCCTATCCGTTTGAACCTAACCCGTGTTAGAAAAATACAAAATAAATGCAAAAAATTTCTAAAAATTAAAAAACATCATCCGGGCTTCATTTCAAGACGAAACGGGTGAGGACAGGCTGAAAAATAGGGAACAAAAAAAATTTCCTTCCTATCCGTTCGAACCCGACCCAAGTTAGAAAATTCAGAAATAAATGTAACAAATTTTAAAAATTAAAAAATATCATTCAGGTTTCATTTCAAGACGAAACGGGAGAAGATCGGCCAAAAAATAGAGTATAAAAAAATTGTCTTTCCTATCCATTCGAACCCGACCCGAGTTAGAGAATTCAAAAATAAATGCAAAAAAATTCTAAAAATTAAAAAACATCATCCAGGCGTCATGTCCAGACGAAACGGGCCAGGACAGGCCGAAAAATAGAGAACAAAAATAAGTTCCTTCCTATCCGTTCGAACCTGGCCCAAGTTAGAAAATTCGAAAAGAAATGCAAAAAAATTTTAAAAATTAAAAAACGTCATCCAGACCTCATTTCAAGACGAAACAGGTCAAGACAGGCCGAAAAATAGAGAACAAAGAAAATTTCAATTCTATCCGTTCGAGCCCGACCCGAGTTAGAAAATTAAAAAATAAAAGCAAAAAAATTCGAAAAAAGAAATAACATCACGCCGGCTTCATTTCAAGGCGAAACAAGTCAGGACAGACCGAAAAATAGAGAACAAAAAAATTTCCTTCCTGTTTGTTCGAACCCAACCCGAGTTAGAAAATTAAAAAATAAATGCCAAAAAATTCTAAAAATTAAAAAACATCATCCAGGCTTCATATCAAGACGAAACGGGTCAGGACAGGCCGACAAATAGAGAACAAAAGAAATTTCTTTCCTATCCGTTTGAACCAGACCCGAGTTAGAAAATTCAAAACTAAATGCAAAGAAATTCTAAAAATTAAAAAACATCATCCAGGTTTCCTTTCAAGACGAAACGGGTTAAGACAGGCCGAAAAATAGAGAACAAAAAAAATTTCCTTCCAATCCGTTCGAACCTGGCCCAAGTTAGAAAATTCGAAAAGAAAGGCAAAAAAATTTTAAAAATTTAAAAACGTCATCCAGGCTTCATTTCAAGACGAAACAGGTCAAGACAGGCCGAAAAATAAAGAACAAAGAAAATTTCAATTCTATCCGTTCGAACCCGACTCGAGTTAGGAAATTCAAAAATAAATGCAAAAAAACTCTAAAAAAGAAAAAACATCATGCCGGCTTCATTTCAAGGCGAAACAAGTCAGGACAGGTAGAAAAATAGAGAACAAAAAAATTTCCTTCCTGTCCGTTCGAACCCAACTCGAGTTAGAAAATTAAAAAATAAATGCCAAAAAATTCTAAAAATTAAAAAACAACATCCAGGCTTCATTTCAAGACGAAACGGGTCAGGACAGGCCGACAAATAGAGAACAGAAGAAATTTCTTTCCTATTCGTTTGAACCCGACCCGAGTTAGAAAATTCAAAACTAAATGCAAAAAAATTCTAAAAATTAAAAAACATCGTCAAGGTTTCATTTCAAGACGAAACAGGTGAAGACAGGCCGAAAAATAGAGAACAAAAATAATTTCCTTCCAAATCGTTCGAACCCGACCCGATTTTGAAAATTCAAAAATAAATGCAAAAAAATTTTAAAAATAAAAAAACATCATCAGGGCTTCATTTAAAGACGAAACGGGTCAGGACAGGCCGAAAAATAGAGAACAAAAAAAATTTCCTTCCTATCCGTTCGAACCCGACCCGAGTTACAGAATTCAACAATACATGCAAAAAAATTTTAAAAATTAAAAAACATCATCCGGACTTCATTTCAAGAAGAAACGGGCCAGGACAGGTCGAAAAAAAGAGTACAAAAATAATTTCCTTCCTATCCGTTCGAACCTGGCCCAAGTTAGAAAATTCGAAAAGAAATGCAAAAAAATTTTAAAAATTAAAAAACGTCATCCCGACTTCATTTCAAGACGAAACAGGTCAAGACAGTCCGAAAAATAGAGAACAAAGAAAATTTCAATTCTATCCGTTCGAACCCGACCCGAGTTAGAAAATTCAAAAATAAATGCAAAAAAATTCTAAAAAAGAAAAAACATCATGCCGGCTTCATTTCAAGGCGAAACAGGTCAGGACAGGCCGAAAAATAGAGAACAAAAAAATTTCCTTCCTGTCCGTTCGAACCCTACCCGAGTTAGAAAATCAAAAAATAAATGCCAAAAAATTCTAAAAATTTAAAAAACATCATCCAGGCTTCATTTCAAGACGAAACGGGTCAGGAAAGGCCGACAAATAGAGAACAAAAGAAATTTCTTTCCTATCCGTTTGAACCTAACCCGAGTTAGAAAAATCAAAAATAAATGCAAAAAATTTCTAAAAATTAAAAAACATCATCCGGGCTTCATTTCAAGACGAAACGGGTGAGGGCAGGCTGAAAAATAGGGAACAAAAAAAATTTCCTTCCTATCCGTTCGAACCCGACCCAGGTTAGAAAATTCAAAAATAAATGTAAAAAAATTTTAAAAATTAAAAAATATCATTCAGGTTTCATTTCAAGACGAAACGGGAGAAGACTGGCCAAAAAATAGAGTATAAAAAAATTTTCTTTCCTATCCATTCGAACCCGACCCGAGTTAGAGAATTCAAAAATAAATGCAAAAAAATTCCAAAATTTAAAAAACATCATCAAGGCTTCATGTCCAGACGAAACGGGCTAGGACAGGCCGAAAAATAGAGAACAAAAATAAGTTCCTTCCTATCCGTTCGAACCTGGCCCAAGTTAGAAAATTCGAAAAGAAATGCAAAAAAATTTTAAAAATTAAAAAACGTCATCCAGACCTCATTTCAAGACGAAACAGGTCAAGACAGGCCGAAAAATAGAGAACAAAGAAAATTTCAATTCTATCCGTTCGAACCCGACTCGAGTTAGAAAATTAAAAAATAAAAGCAAAAAAATTCGAAAAAAGAAAAAACATCACGCCGGCTTCATTTCAAGGCGAAACAAGTCAGGACAAGCCGAAAAATAGAGAACAAAAAAATTTCCTTCCTGTTTGTTCGAACCCGACCCGAGTTAGAAAATTCAAAAATAAATGTAAAAAAATTTTAAAGATTAAAAAAATCATCTGGGCTTCATATCAACAAGAAACGGGTCAGGACAGGCCAAAAAATAGAGAACAAAAAAAATTTCCTTCCTATCCGTTCGAACCCGACCCAAGTTAGAAAATTCAAAAATAAATGTAAAAAAATTTTAAAAATTAAAAAATATCATTCAGGTTTCATTTCAAGACGAAACGGGAGAAGACCGGCCAAAAAATAGAGTATAAAAAAAATTTCTTTCCTATCCATTCAAACCCGACCCGAGTTAGACAATTCAAAAATAAATGTAAAAAAATTCTAAAAATTAAAAAACATCATCCAGGCTTCATGTCCAGACAAAACGGGCCAGGACAGGCCGAAAATTAGAGAAGAAAAAAAATTTCCTCCCTATCCGTTCGAACCAGACCCGAGTTATAAAATTCAAAAATAAATGCAAAAAAATTCTAAAAATTAAAAAACATCATCCAGGCTTCATTTCCAGACTAAACAGGCCAAGACAGGCCGAAAAATAGAGAACAAAAATAAGTTCCTTCCTATTCGTTCGAACCCAACCCGAGTTAGAAAATTCAAAAATAAATGCAAAAAAATTTTAAAAATTAAAAAACATCATCCGGGCTTCATTTCAAGACGAAACGGGTCAGGACAGGCCGAAAAATAGAGAACAAAAAAAATTTCCTTCGTATCCGTTCGAACCCGACCCCAGTTAGAGAATTCAAAAATAAATGCAAAAGAATTTTACAAATTAAAAAACATCATCCAGACTTCATTTCTAGACGAAACGGGCCAGGACAGGCCGAAAAAAAGAGAACAAAAATAATTTCCTTCCTATCCGTTCGAACCAGACCCGAGTTAGAAAATTCAAAAATAAATGCAAAAAAATTCTAAAAACTACACAACGTCATCCGCACTTCATTTCAAGACGAAACGGGTCAGGACAGGCCGAAAAATAGAGAACAAAAAAAATTTCCCTCGTATCCGTTCGAACCCGACCCGTATTAGAAAATTCAAAAATAAATGCAAAAAAATTTAAAAAATTAAACAACGTCATCTGGGCTTCATTTCAAGACGAAACGGGTAAGGACAGGCCGAAAAATAGAGAACAAAAATAATTTCCTTCCTATCCGTTCGAACCCGACCTGAGTTAGAACATTCAAAAATAAATGCAAAAAAATTTTAAAAATTAAAAAACATCATCCAGACTTCATTTCAAGACGAAACGGGCCAGGATAGACCGAAAAAAAGAAGACAAAAATAATTTCCTTCCTATCCGTTCGAACCAGGCCCAAGCTAGAAAATTCGAAAACAAATGGAAAAAATTTTTAAAAATTAAAAAACATTATCCAGGCTTCATTTCAAGACGAAACAGGTCAGGACAGGCCGAAAAATAGAGAACAAAGAAAATTTCATTCCTATCCGTTCGAACCCGACCTGAGTTAGAAAATTGAAAAATAAATGCAAAAAAATTCTAAAAATTAAACAATGTCATCCAGGCTTCATTTCAAGACGAAACGGCTCAGGACAAGCTGAAAAATAGAGAACAAACAAAATTTCCCTCCTATCCGTTCGAACCCAACCCGAGTTAGAAAATTCAAAAATAATTGCAAAAAAATTCTAAAAATTAAACACCATCATCCGGGCTTCATTTGAAGAGGAAACGGGTCAGGACAGGCCGAAAAATAGAGAACAAAAATAATTTCCTTCCTATCCGTTCGAACTAGACCCGAGTTAGAAAATTCAAAAATAAATGCAAAAAAATTTTAAAAATTAAAAAACATCATCCAGACTTCATTTCAAGACGAAACGGGACAGGACAGACCGAAAAAAAGAGAACAAAAATAATTTCCTTCCTATCCGTTCGAACCAGACCCTCGTTAGAAAATTCAAAAAAAAATGCAAAAAAATTCTAAAAATTAAACAACGTCATCCGGGCTTCATTTCAAGATGAAACGGGTCAGGACAGGCGAAAAAATAGAGAACAAAAACAATTTCCTTCCTATCCGTTCAAACATGGCCCAAGTTAGAAAATTCGAAAAGAAATGCAAAAAAATTTTAAAAATTAAAAAACGTCATCCAGGCTTCATTACAAGACGAAACAGATCAGGACAGGCCAAAAAATTTAGAACAAAGAAAATTTCAATCCTATCCGATCGAACATGACCCGAGTTAGAAAATTCAAAAATAAATGCAAAAAAATTTTAAAAAAGAAAAAACATCATGCAGGCTTCATTTCAAGGCAAAACAGGTCAGGATAGGCCGAAAAATAGAGAACAAAAAAATTTCCTTCCTATCCGTTCGAACCCTACACGAGTTAGAAAATTAAAAAATAAATGCAAAAAAAAACTAAAAATTAAAAAACATCATCCAGGCTTCATTTCAAGACGAAACGGGTCAGGACACGCCGACAAATAGAGAACAGAAGAAATTTCTTTCCTATTCGTTTGAACCCGAACCGAGTTAGAAAATTCAAAACTAAATGCAAAAAAATTCTAAAAATTAGAAAACATCATCCAGGTTTCATTTCAAGACGAAACGGGTGAAGACAGGCCGAAAAATAGAGAATAAAAATAATTTCCTTCCAATCCGTTCGAACAAGACCCGAGTTAGAAAATTGAAAAGTAAATGCAAAAAAATTCCAAAAATTAAAAAACATCATCCGGGCTTCATTTCAAGACGAAACGGGTGAGGACAGGCTGAAAAATAGGGAACAAAAAAAATTTCCTTCCTATCCGTTCGAACCCGACCCAAGTTAGAAAATTCAAAAATAAATGTAAAAAAATTTTAAAAATTAAAAAATATCATTCAGGTTTTATTTCAAGACGAAAAGGGAGAAGACCGGCCAAAAAATAGAGTATAAAAAAATTTTCTTTCCTATCCATTCGAACTCGACCAGAGTTAGAGAATTCAAAAATAAATGCAAAAAAATTCTAAAAATTAAAAAACATCATCCAGGTTTCATGTCCAGACGAAACGAGCCAGGACAGGCCGAAAAATAGAGAACAAAAATAAGTTCCTTCCTATCCGTTCGAACCTGGCCCAAGTTAGAAAATTCGAAAAGAAATGCAAAAAAATTTTAAAAATTAAAAAACGTCATCCAGACCTCATTTCAAGACGAAACAGGTCAAGACAGGCCGAAAAATAGAGAACAATGAAAATTTCAATTCTATCCGTTCGAACCCGACCCGAGTTAGAAAATTAAAAAATAAATGCAAAAAAATTCTAAAAAAGAAAAAACATCACGTCGGCTTCATTTCAAGGCGAAACAAGTCAGGACAGGTCGAAAAATAGAGAACAAAAAAATTTCCTTCCTGCCCGTTCGAACCCAACCTGAGTTAGAAAATTAAAAAATAAATGCCAAAAAATTCTAAAAATTAAAAAACGTCATCCAGGCTTCATTTCAAGACGAAACGGGTCAGGACAGGCCGACAAATAGAGAACAAAAGAAATTTCTTTCCTATCCGTTTGAACCAGACCCGAGTTAGAAAATTCAAAACTAAATGCAATGAAATTCTAAAAATTAAAAAACATCATCCAGGTTTCCTTTCAAGACGAAACGGGTGAAGACAGGCCGAAAAATAGAGAACAAAAATAATTTCGTTCCAAACCGTTCGAACCCGACCCGAGTTAGAAAATTCAAAAATAAATGCAAAAAAATTTTAAAAATTAAAAAACATCATTCGGGCTTCATTTCAAGACGAAACGGGTCAGGACAGGCCGAAAAATAGAGAACAAAAAAAATTTCCTTCCTATCCGTTCGAACCTGGCCCAAGTTAGAAAATTCGAAAAGAAAGGCAAAAAAATTTTAAAAATTAAAAAACGTCATCCAGGCTTCATTTCAAGACGAAACAAGTCAAACAGGCCGAAAAATAAAGAACAAAGAAAATTTCAATTCTATCCGTTCGAACCCGGCCCGAGTTAGGAAATTCGAAAATAAATGCAAAAAAATTCTAAAAAAGAAAAAACATCATGCCGGCTTCATTTCAAGGCGAAACAAGTCAGGACAGGTCGAAAAATAGAGAACAAAAAAATTTCCTTCCTGTCCGTTCGAACCCCACCCGAGTTAGAAAATTAAAAAACTAAATGCCAAAAAATTCTAAAAATTAAAAACCATCATCCAGGCTTCATGTCAAGACGAAACGGGCCAGGACAGGCTGAAAAATAGAGAAGAAAAAAAATTTCCTTCCTATCCGTTCGAACCAGACCCGAGTTATAAAATTAAAAAATAAATGAAAAAAAATTCTAAAAATTAAAAAACATCATCCAGGCTTCATTTCCAGACTAAACAGGCCAAGACAGGCCGAAAAATAGAGAACAAAAATAAGTTCATTCCTATCCGTTCGAACCCGACCCGAGTTAGAAAATTCAAAAATAAATGCAAAAAATTTTAAAAATTAAAAAACATCATCCAGGCTTCATGTCCAGACGAAACGGGCCAGGACAGGCCGAAAAATAGAGAAGAAAAAAAATTTCCTTCCAATCCGTTCGAACCAGACCCGAGTTATAAAATTCAAAAATAAATGCAAAAAAATTCTAAAAATTAAAAAACATCATCCAGGCTTCATGTCCAGACGAAACGGGCTAGGACGGGCCGAAAAATATAGAACAAAAATAAGTTCCTTCCTATCCGTTCAAACCTGGCCCAAGTTAGAAAATTCGAAAACAAATGCAAAAAAATTTTAAAAATTAAAAAACGTCATCCAGACCTCATTTCAAGACGAAACAGGTCAAGACAGACCGAAAAATAGAGAAGAAAGAAAATTTCAATTCTATCCGTTCGAACCCGACCCGAGTTAGGAAATTCAAAAATAAATGCAAAAAAATTCTAAAAAAGAAAAAACATCATGCCGGCTTCATTTCAAGGCGACACAAGTCAGGACAGGCCGAAAAATAGAGAACAAAAAAATTTCCTTCCTGTTCGTTCGAACCCAACCCGAGTTAGAAAATTAGAAAATAAATGCCAAAAAATTCTAAAAATTAAAAAACATCATCCAGGCTTCATTTCAAGACGAAACGGGTCAGGACAGGCCGACAAATAGAGAACAAAAGAAATTTCTTTCCTATCCGTTTGAACAAGACCCGAGTTAGAAAATTCAAAACTAAATGCAAAGAAATTCTAAAAATTAAAAAACATCATCCAGGTTTCATTTCAAGACGAAACGGGTGAAGACAGGCCGAAAAATAGAGAACAAAAATAATTTCCTACCAAAACGTTCGAACCCGACCCGAGTGAGAAAATTCAAAAATAAATGCAAAAAAATTTTAAAAATTAAAAAACATCATCCAGGTTTCATTTCAAGACGAAACAGGTCAAGCCAGGCCGAAAAATAAAGAACAAAGAAAATTTCAATTCTATCCGTTCGAACCCGACCCGAGTTAGGAAATTCGAAAATAAATGCAAAAAAATTCTAAAAAAGAAAAACCATCATGCCGGCTCCATTTCAAGGCGAAACAAGTCAGGACAGGTTGAAAAATAGAGAACAAAAAAATTTCCTTCTTGTCCGTTCGAACCCAACCCGAGTTAGAAAATTAAAAAATAAATGCCAAAAAATTCTAAAAATTAAAAAACATCATCCAGGCTTCATTTCAAGACGAAACGGGTCAGGACAGGCCGACAAATAGAGAACAAAATAAATTTCTTTCCTATCCGTTTGAACAAGACCCGAGTTAGAAAATTCAAAACTAAATGCAAAGAAATTCTCTAAATTAAAAAACATCATCCAGGTTTCATTTCAAGACGAAACGGGTCAGGACAGGTCGAAAAATAGAGAACAAAAAAAATTTCCTTCCTATCCGTTCGAACCTGGCCCAAGTTAGAAAATTCGAAAAGAAAGGCAAAAAAATTTTAAAAATTAAAAAACGTCATCCAGGCTTCATTTCAAGACGAAACAGGTCAAGCCAGGCCGAAAAATAAAGAACAAAGAAAATTTCAATTCTATCCGTTCGAACCCAACCCGAGTTAGGAAATTCAAAAATAAATGCAAAAAAATTCTAAAAAAGAAAAAACATCATGCCGGCTTCATTTCAAGGCGAAACAGGTCAGGACAGGCCGAAAAATAGAGAACAAAAAATTTTCCTTCCTGTCCGTTCGTACCCTACCCGAGTTAGAAAATTAAAAAATAAATGCCTAAAAATTCTAAAAATTAAAAAAATATCATCCAGGCTTCATTTCAAGACGAAACGGGTCAGGACAGGCCGACAAATAGAGAACAAAAGAAATTTCTTTCCTATCCTTTTGAACCTGACCCGAGTTAGAAAAATCAAAAATAAATGCAAAAAATTTCTAAAAATTAAAAAACATCGTCCAGGTTTCATTCCAAGACGAAACGAGTGAAGACAGGCCGAAAAATAGAGAACAAAAATAATTTCCTTCCAATCCGTTCTAACAAGTCCCGAGTTAGAAAATTGTAAATAAATGCAAAAAAATTCCAAAAATTAAAAAACATCATACGGGCTTCATTTCAAGACGAAACGGGTGAGGACAGGCTGAAAAATAGAGAACAAAAAAAATTTCCTTCCTATCCGTTCGAACCCGACCCAAGTTAGAAAATTCAAATATAAATGTAAAAAAATTTTAAAAATTAAAAATTATCATTCAGGTTTCATTTCAAGACGAAACGGGAGAAGACCGGCCAAAAAATAGAGTATAAAAAAAATTTCTTTCCTATCCATTCGAACCCGACCCGAGTTAGAGAATTCAAAAATAAATGCAAAAAAATTCTAAAAATTAAAAAACATCATCCAGGCTTCATGTCCAGACGAAACGGGCCAGGACTGGCCGAAAAATAGATAACAAAAAAAATTTCCTTCCTATCCGTTCGAACCAGACCCGAGTTATAAAATACAAAAATAAATGCAAAAAAATTCTACAAATTAAAAAACATCATCCAGGCTTCATTTCCAGACAAAACGGGCCAGGACAGGCCGAAAAATAGAGAACAAAAATAAGTTCCTTCCTATCCGTTCGAACCTGGCCCAAGTTAGAAAATTCGAAAAGAAATGCAAAAAAATTTTAAAAATTAAAAAACGTCATCCAGACCTCATTTCAAGACGAAACAGGTCAAGACAGGCCGAAAAATAGAGAACAAAGAAAATTTCAATTCTATCCGTTCGAACCCGACCCGAGTTAGAAAATTAAAAAATAAATGCAAAAAAATTCTAAAAAAGAAAAAACATCACGCCGGCTTCATTTCAAGGCGAAACAAGTCAGGACAGGCCGAAAAATAGAGAACAAAAAAATTTCCTTCCTGTCCGTTCGAACCCAACCCGAGTTAGAAAATTAAAAAATAAATGCCAAAAAATTATAAAAATTAAAAAACATCATCCAGGCTTCATTTCAAGACGAAACGGGTCTGGACAAGCCGACAAATAGAGAACAAAAGAAATTTCTTTCCTATCCGTTTGAACCAGACCCGAGTTAGAAAATTCAAAACTAAATGCAAAGAAATTCCAAAAATTAAAAAACATCATCCAGGTTTCCTTTCAAGACGAAACGGGTGAAGACAGGCCGAAAAATAGAGAACAAAAATAATTTCGTTCCAAACCGTTCGAACTCGACCCGAGTTAGAAAATTCAAAAATAAATGCAAAAAAATTTTAAAAATTAAGAAACATCATCCGGGCTTCATTTCAAGACGAAACGGGTCAGGACAGGCCGAAAAATAGTGAACAAAAAAAATTTCCTTCCTATCCGTTCGAACCTGGCCCAGGTTAGAAAATTCGAAAAGAAAGGCAAAAAAATTTTAAAAATTAAAAAACGTCGTCCAGGCTTCATTTCAAGACGAAACAGGTCAAGACAGGTCGAAAAATAAAGAACAAAGAAAATTTCAATTCTATCCGTTCGAACCCGACACGAGTTAGAAAATCAAAAAATAAATGCAAAAAAATTCTAAAAAAGAAAAAACATCACGCCGGCTTCATTTCAAGGCGAAACAAGTCAGGACAGGCCGAAAAATAGAGAACAAAAAAATTTCCTTCCTGTCCGTTCGAACCCAACCCGAGTTAGAAAATTAAAAAACTAAATGGAAAAAATTCTAAAAATTAAAAAACATCATCCAGGCTTCATTTAAAGACGAAAAGGACAGGCCGAAACAAAAGGGTGACCCAGGATCGTCCAGGACGAAACGGGTGAAGACAGGCCGAGAAATAGAGAACAAAAATAATCTCCTTCCAATCCGTTCGAACAAGACCCGAGTTAGAAAATTCAAAAATAAATGCAAAAAAATTTAAAAATTAAAAAACATCATCCGGGCTTCATTTCAAGACGAAACAGGTGAGGACAGGCCGAAAAATAGAGAACAAAAAAAATTTCCTTCCTATCCGTTCGAACCCGACCCAGGTTAGAAAATTCAAAAATAAATGCAAAAAAATTTTAAAAATTAAAAAACATCATTCAGGTTTCATTTCAAGACGAAACGGGAGAAGGCCGGCCAAAAAATAGAGTATAAAAAAAATTTCTTTCCTATCCATTCAAACCCGACCCGAGTTAGAGAATTCAAAAATAAATGCAAAAAAATTCTAAAAATTAAAAAACATCATCCAGGCTTCATGTCCAGACGAAACGGGCCAGGACAGGCCGAAAAATAGAGAAGAAAAAAAATTTCCTTCCTATCAACGAACCAGACCGAGTTATAAAATTAAAAAATAAATGCAAAAAAATTCTAAAAATTAAAAAACATCATCCAGGCTTCATTTCCAGACTAAACAGGCCAAGACAGGCCGAAAAATAGAGAACAAAAATAAGTTCCTTCCTATCCGTTCGAACCCGACCCGAGTTAGAAAATTCAAAAATAAATGCAAAAAAGTTTTAAAAATTAAAAAACATCATCCAGGCTTCATGTCCCGACGAAACGGGCCAGGACAGGCCGAAAAATAGAGAAGAAAAAAAATTTCCTTCCTATCCGTTCGAACCAGACCCGAGTTATAAAATTCAAAAATAAAAGCAAAAAAATTTTACAAATTAAAAAACATCATCCAGGCTTCATTTCCAGACTAAACGGGCCAGGACAGGCCAAAAAATAGAGAACAAAAATAAGTTCCTTCCTATCCGTTCAAACCTGGCCCAAGTTTGAAAATTCGAAAAGAAATGCAAAAAAATTTTAAAAATTAAAAAACGTCATCCAGACCTCATTTCAAGACGAAACAGGTCAAGACAGACCGAAAAATAGAGAACAAAGAAAATTTCAATTCTATCCGTTCGAACCCGACCCGAGTTAGAAAATTTAAAAATAAATGCAAAAAAATTCTAAAAAAGGAAAAACAACATGCCGGCTTCATTTCAAGGCGAAACAAGTCAGGACAGGCCGAAAAATAGAGAACAAAAAAATTTCCTTCCTGTCCGTTTGAACCCAACCCGAGTTAGAAAATTAAAAAATAAATGCCAAAAAATTCTAAAAATTAAAAAACATCATCCAGGCTTCATTTCAAGACGAAACGGGTCTGGACAGGCCGACAAATAGAGAACAAAAGAAATTTCTTTCCTATCCGTTTGAACCAGATCCGAGTTAGAAAATTCAAAACTAAATGCAAAGAAATTCTAAAAATTAAAAAACATCATCCAGGTTTCATTTCATGACGAAACGGGTGAAGACAGGCCGAAAAATAGAGAACAAAAATAATTTCCTTCCAAACCGTTCGAACGCGACCCGAGTTAGAAAACTCAAAAATAAATGCAAAAAAATTTTAAAAATTAAAAAACATCATCCGGGCTTCATTTCAAGACGAAACAGGTCAGGACAGGCCGAAAAATAGAGAACAAAAAAAATTTCCTTCCTATCCGTTCGAACCTGGCCCAAGTTAGAAAATTCGAAAAGAAAGGCGAAAAAATTTTAAAAATTAAAAAACGTCATCCAGGCTTCATTTCAAGACGAAACAGGTCAAGCCAGGCCGAAAAATAAAGAAGAAAGAAAATTTCAATTCTATCCGTTCGAACCCGACCCGAGTTAGGAAATTCAAAAATAAATGCAAAAAAATTCTAAAAAAGAAAAAACATCATGCCGGCTTCATTTCAAGGCGAAACAAGTCAGGACAGGTCGAAAAATAAAGAACAAAAAAATTTCCTTCCTGTCCGTTCGAACCCCACCCGAGTTAGAAAATTAAAAAACTAAATGCCAAAAAATTCTAAAAATTAAAAACCATCATCCAGGCTTCATGTCAAGACGAAACGGGCCAGGACAGGCTGAAAAATAGAGAAGAAAAAAAATTTCCTTCCTATCCGTTTGAACCTGACCCAAGTTAGAAAATTCAAAAATAAATGCAAAAGAATTCTAAAAATTAAAAAACATCATCCGGGCTTCATTTGAAGACGAAACGGGTCAGGACAGGCCGAAAAATAGAGAACAAAAAAAATTTCCTTCCTATCCGTTCGAACCCGACCCAGGTTAGAAAATTCAAAATAAATGCAAAAAAATTTTAAAAATTAAAAAACATCATTCAGGTGTCATTTCAAGACGAAACGGGAGAAGACCGGCCAAAAAATAGAGTATAAAAAAAATTTCTTTCCTATCCATTCAAACCCGACCCGAGTTAGAGAATTCAAAAATAAATGCAAAAAAATTCTAAAAATTAAAAAACATCATCCAGGCTTCATGTCCAGACGAAACGGGCCAGGACAGGCCGAAAAATAGAGAAGAAAAAAAATTTCCTTCCTATCTGTTCGAACCAGACCCGAGTTATAAAATTCAAAAATAAAGGCAAAAAAATTCTAAAAATTAAAAAACATCATCCAGGCTTCATTTCCAGAGTAAACAGGCCAAGACAGGCCGAAAAATAGAGAACAAAAATAAGTTCCTTCCTATCCGTTCGAACCCGACCCGAGTTAGAAAATTCAACAATAAATGCAAAAAAATTTTAAAAATTAAAAAACATCATCCGGGCTTCATTTCAAGACGAAACGGGTCAGGACAGGCCAAAAAATAGAGAACAAAAAAAATTTCCTTCATATCCGTTCGAACCCGACCTGAGTTAGAGAATTCAAAAATAAATGCAAAAAAATTTTACAAATTAAAAAACATCATCCAGACTTCATTTCAAGACGAAACGGGTCAGGACAGGCCGAAAAAAAGAGAACAAAAATAATTTCCTTCCTATCCATTCGAACCAGACCCGAGTTAGAAAATTTAAAAATAAATGCAAAAAAAATCTAAAAACTAAACAACGTCGTCCGCGCTTCATTTCAAGACGAAACGGGTCAGGACAGGCCGAAAAATAGAGAACAAAAAAAATTTCCCTCGTATCCGTTCGAACCCGACCCGAGTTATAAAATTCAAAAATAAATGCAAAAAAATTCTAAAAATTAAACAAAGTCATCCGGGCTTCATTTCAAGACGAAACGGGTCAGGACAGGCCGAAAAATAGAGAACAAAAAAAATTTCCCTCGTATCCGTTTGAACCCAACCCGAGTTAGAAAATTCAAAAATAAATGCAAAAAAATTTAAAAAATTAAACAACGTCATCTGGGCTTCATTTCAAGACGAAACGGGTAAGGACAGTCCGAAAAATAGAGAACAAAAATAATTTCCTTCCTATCTGTTCGAACCGGACCCGAGTTAGAAAATTCAAAAATAAATGCAAAAAAAAATCTAAAAACTAAACAACGTCATCCGCGCTTCATTTCAAGACGAAACGGGTCAGGACAGGCCGAAAAATAGAGAACAAAAAAAATTTCCCTCGTATCCGTTCGAACCTGACCCGAGTTACAAAATTCAAAAATGAATGCAAAAAAATTCTAAAAATTAAACAAAGTCATCCGGGCTTCATTTCAAGACGAAACGGGTCCGGACAGGCTGAAAAATAGAGAACAAAAAAAATTTCCTTCCTATCCGTTCGAACCCGACCCGAGTTAGAAAATTCAAAAATAAATGCAAAAAAATTTAAAAAATTAGACAACGTCATCTGGGCTTCATTTCAAGACGAAACGGGTAAGGACAGTCCGAAAAATAGAGAACAAAAAAAATTTCCTTCCTATCCGTTCGAACCCGACCCGAGTTAGAAAATTCAAAAATAAATGCAAAAAAATTTTAAAAATTAAAAAACATCATCCAGACTTTATTTCAAGACGAAACGGTCCAGGACAGACCGAAAAAAAAGAAGACAAAAATAATTTCCTTCCTATTCGTTCGAACCAGACCCGAGTTAGAAAATTCAAAAATAAATGCAAAAAAGTTCTAAAAATTAAACAACGTCATCCGGGCTTCATTTCAAGATGAAACGGGTCAGGACAGGCTGAAAAATAGAGAACAAAAAAAATTTCCTTCCTATCCGTTCGAACCCGACCCGAGTTAGAGAATTCAAAAATAAAAGCAAAAAAATTTAAAAATTAAAAAACATCATCCAGACTTCATTTCAAGAGGAAACGGGCCAGGACAGGCCCAAAAAAAGAGAACAAAAATAATTTCCTTCCTATCCGTTCGTACCTGGCCCAAGTTAGAAAATTTGAAAACAAATGGAAAAAATTTTTAAAAATTAAAAAACATTATCCAGGCTTCATTTCAAGAAGAAACAGGTCAGGACAGGCCGAAAAATAGAGAACAAAGAAAATTTCATTCCTATCCATTCGAAACCGACCCGAGTTGAAAAATTGAAAAATAAATGTAAAAAAATTCTAAAAATTAAACAATGTCATCCAGGCTTCATTTCAAGACGAAACGGGTCAGGACAAGCTGGAAAATAGAGAAAAAAAAAATTTCCCTCCTATCCGTTCGAACCCAACCCGAGTTAGAAAATTCAAAAATAATTGCAAAAAAATTCTAAAAATTAAACAACGTCATCCGGGCTTCATTTGAAGAGGAAACGGGTCAGGACAGGCCGAAAAATAGAGAACAAAAATAATTTCCTTCCTATCCGTTCGAACCAGACCCAAGTTAGAAAATTCATAAATAAATGCAAAAAAATTTTAAAAATTAAAAAACATCATCCAGACTTCATTTCAAGACGAAACAGATCAGGATAGGCCAAAAAATTTAGAACAAAGAAAATTTCAATCCTATCCGTTCGAACCAGACTTGAGTTAGAAAATTCAAAAAAAAATGCAAAAAAATTCTAAAAATTAAACAACGTCATCCGGGCTTCATTTCAAGATGAAACGGATCAGGACAGGCCGAAAAATAGAGAACAAAAACAATTTCCTTCCTATCCGTTCGAACATGGCCCAATTAGAAAATTCGAAAAGAAATGCAATAAAATTTTAAAAATTAAAAAACGTCATCCAGGCTTCATTTCAAGACGAAACAGATCAGGATAGGCCAAAAAATTTAGAACAAAGAAAATTTCAATCCTATCCGTTCGAACCCGACCCAAGTTAGAAAATTAAAAAATAAATGCAAAAAAATTCTAAAAAAGAAAAAACATCATGCAGGCTTCATTTCACGACAAAACAGGTTAGGACAGGCCGAAAAATAGAGAACAAAAAAATTTCCTTCCTATCCGTTCGAACCCTACACGAGTTAGAAAATTAAAAAAAAATGCAAAAAAATACTAAAAATTAAAAAACATCATCCAGGCTTCATTTCAAGACGAAACGGGCCAGGACAGGCGGAAAAATAGTGAAAAAAAAAATTTCCTTCCTATCCGTTCGAACCAGACCCGAGATATAAAATTCAAAAATAAATGCAAAAAAATTCTAAAAATTAAAAAACATCGTCCAGGTTTCATTTCCAGACTAAACAGGCCAAGACTGGCCGAAAAATAGAGAACAAAAATTAGTTCCTACCTATCCGTTTGAACCCGACCCGAGTTAGAAAATTCAAAAATAAAAGCAAAAAAATTTTAAAAATTAAAAAACATCATCCGGGCTTCATTTCAAGACGAAACGGGTTCAGTTGACAGGCCGAAAAATAGAGAACAAAAAAATTTTCCTTCGTATCCGTTTGGAAGCCCTGACCCGAGTTAAGGAAGAATTCAAAAATAATTGCAAAAAAATTCTAAAAATTAAACAACGTCATCCGGGCTTTATTTGAAGAGGAAACGGGTCAGGAGAGGCCGAAAAATAGAGAACAAAAATAATTTCCTTCCTATCCGTTCGAACCAGACCCGAGTTAGAAAATTCAAAAATAAATGCAAAAAAATTTTAAAAATTAAAAAACATCATCCGGACTTCATTTCAAGACGAAACGGGCCAGGAGAGACCGAAAAAAAGAGAACAAAAATAATTTCCTTCCTATCCGTTCGAATCAGACCCGAGTTAGAAAATTCAAAAAAAAATGCAAAAAAATTCTAAAAATTAAACAACGTCATCCGGGCTTCATTTCAAGATGAAACGAGTCAGGACAGGCCGAAAAATAGAGAACAAAAACAATTTCCATCCTATCCGTTCGAACATGGCCCAAGTTAGAAAATTCGAAAAGAAATGTAAAAAAACTTTAAAAATTAAAAAATGTCATCCAGGCTTCATTTCAAGACGAAACAGATCAGGACAGGCCAAAAAATTTAGAACAAAGAAAATTTCAATCCTATCCGTTCGAACCCGACCCGAGTTAGAAAATTCAAAAATAAATGCAAAAAAATTCTAAAAAAGAAAAAACATCATGCAGGCTTCATTTCAAGACAAAACAGGTCAGGACAGGCCGAAAAATAGAGAACAAAAAAATTTCCTTCCTATCCGTTCGAACCCTACACGAGTTAGAAAATTAAAAAATAAATGCAAAAAAATACTAAAAATTAAAAGACATCATCCAGGCTTCATTTCAAGACGAAACGGGTCAGGACAGGCCGACAAATAGAGAACAATGAAATTTCTTTCCTATTCGTTTGAACCCGACCCGAGTTAGAAAATTCTAAACTAAATGCAAAAAAATTCTAAAAATTAAAAAACATCATCCAGGTTTCATTTCAAGACGAAACGGGTGAAGACAGGCCGAAAAATAGAGAACAAAAACAATTTCCTTCCAAACCCTTCGAACCCGACCCGAGTTAGAAAATTCAAAAATAAATGCAAAAAAATTTCAAAAATTAAAAAACATCATCAGGGCTTCATTTCAAGACGAAACGGGTCAAGACAGGCCGAAAAATAGAGAACAAAAAAAATTTCCTTCCTATCCGTTCGAACCCGACCCGAGTTACAGAATTCAACAATAAATGCAAAAAAATTTTAAAAATTAAAAAACATCATCCAGACTTCATTTCAAGAAGAAATGGGCCAGGACAGGTCGAAAAAAAGAGTACAAAAATAATTTCCTTCCTATCCGTTCGAACCTGGCCCAAGTTAGAAAATTCGAAAAGAAATGCAAAAAAGTTTTAAAAATTAAAAAACATCATCAGGGCTTCATTTCAAGACGAAACGGGTCAAGACAGGCCGAAAAATAGAGAACAAAAAAAATTTCCTTCCTATCCGTTTGAACTCGACCCGAGTTACAGAATTCAACAATAAATGCAAAAAAATTTTAAAAATTAAAAAACATCATCCAGACTTCATTTCAAGACGAAACAGTTCAAGACAGTCCGAAAAATAGAGAACAAAGAAAATTTCAATTCTATCCGTTCGAACCCGACCCGAGTTAGAAAATTCAAAAATAAATGCAAAAAAATTCTAAAAAAGAAAAAATATCATGCCGGCTTCATTTCAAGGCGAAACAGGTCAGGACAGGCCGAAAAATAGAGAACAAAAAAATTTCCTTCCTGTCCGTTCGAACCCTACCCGAGTTAGAAAATTAAAAAATAAATGCCAAAAAATTCTAAAAATTAAAAAACATCATTCAGGCTTCATTTCAAGACGAAACGGGTCAGGACAGGCCGACAATTAGAGAAACAAGTGAAAGTTTCTTTCTATCATTGAACCCCGACCCGGAGTTAGCAATTCAAAACTAAATGCAAAAAAATTCTAAAAATTAAAAAACATCATCCAGGTTTCATTTCAAGACGAAACGGGTGAAGACAGGCCGAAAAATAGAGAACAAAAACAATTTCCTTCCAAACCCTTCGAACCCGACCCGAGTTAGAAAATTCAAAAATAAATGCAAAAAAATTCCAAAAATTAAAAAACATCATCAGGGCTTCATTTCAAGACGAAACGGGTCAAGACAGGCCGAAAAATAGAGAACAAAAAAAATTTCCTTCCTATCCGTTCGAACCCGACCCGAGTTACAGAATTCAACAATAAATGCAAAAAAATTTTAAAAATTAAAAAACATCATCCAGACTTCATTTCAAGAAGAAATGGGCCAGGACAGGTCGAAAAAAAGAGTACAAAAATAATTTCCTTCCTATCCGTTCGAACCTGGCCCAAGTTAGAAAATTCGAAAAAAATGCAAAAAAATTTTAAAAATTAAAAAACATCATCAGGGCTTCATTTCAAGACGAAACGGGTCAAGACAGGCCGAAAAATAGAGAACAAAAAAAATTTCCTTCCTATCCGTTTGAACTCGACCCGAGTTACAGAATTCAACAATAAATGCAAAAAAATTTTAAAAATTAAAAAACATCATCCAGACTTCATTTCAAGACGAAACAGTTCAAGACAGTCCGAAAAATAGAGAACAAAGAAAATTTCAATTCTATCCGTTCGAACCCGACCCGAGTTAGAAAATTCAAAAATAAATGCAAAAAAATTCTAAAAAAGAAAAAATATCATGGCGGCTTCATTTCAAGGCGAAACAGGTCAGGACAGGCCGAAAAATAGAGAACAAAAAAATTTCCTTCCTGTCCGTTCGAACCCTACCCGAGTTAGAAAATTAAAAAATAAATGCCAAAAAATTCTAAAAATTAAAAAACATCATTCAGGCTTCATTTCAAGACGAAACGGGTCAGGACAGGCCGACAAATAGAGAACAAAAGAAATTTCTTTCCTATCCGTTTTAACCTGCCCCGAGTTAGAAAATTCAAAAATAAATGCAAAAAAATTCTAAAAATTAAAAACATCGTCCAGGTTTCATTCTAAGACGAAACGGGTGAAAACAGGCCGAGAAATAGAGAACAAAAATAATCTCCTTCCAATCCGTTCGAACAAGACCCGAGTTAGAAAATTCAAAAATAAATGCAAAAAAATTCTAAAAATTAAAAAACATCATCCGGGCTTCATTTCAAGATGAAACGGGTCAGGACAGGCCGAAAATAGAGAACAAAAAAAATTTCCTTTCGATCCGTTCGAACCTGACCCGTGTTAGAAAATTCAAAAATAAATGCAAAAAAATTTTAAAAATTAAAAAACATCATCCGGGCTTCATTTCAAGACGAGACGGGTGAGGACAGGCCGAAAAATAGAGAACAAAAGAAATTTCCTTCCTATCCGTTCGAACCCGACCCAGGTTAGAAAATTCAAAAATAAATGCAAAAAAATTTTAAAAACTAAAAAGCATCATTCAGGTTTCATTTCAAGGCGAAACGAGAGAAGACCGGACAAAAAATAGAGTATAAAAAAAATTTCTTTCCTATCCATTCAAACCCGACCCTAGTTAGAGAATTCAAAAATAAAGGCAAAAAATTTTTAAAAATTAAAAGACATCATCCAGGCTTCATGTCCAGACGAAACGGGCCAGCCTAGGCCGAAAAATAGAGAAGAAAAAAAATTTCCTTCCAATCCGTTCGAACCAGACCCGAGTTATAAAATTCAAAAATAAATGCAAAAAAATTCTAAAAATTAGAAAACATCATCCAGGCTTCATTTCCAGACTAAACAGGCCAAGACAGGCCGAAAAATAGAGAACAAAAATAAGTAGCTTCCTATCCGTTCGAACCCGACCCGAGTTAGAAAATTCAAAAATAAATGGAAAAAAATTTTACAAATTAAAAAATATCATCCGGGCTTCATTTCAAGATGAAACGGGTCAGGACAGGCCGAAAAATAGAGAACAAAAAAAATTTCCTTCGTATCCGTTCGAACTCGACCCGAGTTAGAGAATTCAAAAATAAATGCAAAAAAATTTTACAAATTAAAAAACATCATCCAGACTTCATTTCAAGACGAAACGGGCCAGGACAGGCTGAAAAAAAGAGAACAAAAATAATTTCCTTCCTATCCGTTCGAACCAGACCCGAGTTAGAAACTTCAAAAATAAATGCAAAAAAAATCTAAAAACTAAACAACGTCATCCGCGCTTTATTTCAAGACGAAACGGGTCAGGACAGGCCGAAAAATAGAGAACAAAAAAAATTTCCCTCGTATCCGTTTGAACCCAACCCGAGTTAGAAAATTCAAAAATGAATGCAAAAAAATTCTAAAAATTAAAAAAAGTCATCCAGGCTTCATTTCAAGACGAAACGGGTCAGGACAGGCTGAAAAATAGAGAACAAAAAAAATTTCCTTCCTATCCGTTCGAACCCGACCCGAGTTTAGAAAATTCAAAAATAAAGCAAAAAAAATTTTAAAAATTAAAAACATCATCCAGACTTCATTTCAAGACGAAACGGGCCAGGACAGACTGAAAAAAAAAGACAAAAATAATTTCCTTCCTATCGTTCGAACCTGGCCCAAGTTAGAAAATTCGAAAAACAAATGGAAAATTTTTTTTAAAAATTAAAAAACATTATCCAGCTTCATTTTCAAGACGAAACAGGGTCAGGACAGGCCGAAAAAAAAAATAGGAACAAAGAAAATTTCATCCTATCCGTTCGAACCCACCCGAGTTAGAAAATTCAAAAATAATTGCAAAAAAATTCTAAAAATAAACAACATCATCCGGGCTTCATTTGAAGAGGAAACGGGTCAGGACAGGCCGAAAAATAGAGAACAAAAATAATTTTCTTCCTATCCGTTCGAACCAGACCCTAGTTAGAAAATTCAAAAATAAATGCAAAAAAATTTTAAAAATTAAAAAACATCATCCAGACTTCATTTCAAGACGAAACGGGCCAGGACAGACCGAAAAAAAGAGAACAAAAATAATTTCCTTCCTATCCGTTCGAACCAGACTCGAGTTAGAAAATTCAAAAAAAAGTGCAAAAAAATTCTAAAAATTAAACAACGTCATCCGGGCTTCATTTCAAGATGCAACGGGTCAGGACAGGCCGAAAAATAGAGAACAAAAACAATTTCCTTCCTATCCATTCGAACATGGCCCAAGTTAGAAAATTCGTAAAGAAATGCAAAAAAATTTTAAAAATTAAAAAACGTCATCCAGGCTTCATTTCAAGACGAAACAGATCAGGACAGGCCAAAAAATTTAGTACAAAGAAAATTTCAATCCTATCCGTTCGAACCCGACCCGAGTTAGAAAATTCAAAAATAAATGCAAAAAAAATTCTAAAAAAGAAAAAACATCATGCAGGGTTCATTTCAAGACAAAATAGGTCAGGACAGGCCGAAAAATAGAGAACAAAAAGATTTCCTTCCTATCTGTTCGAACCCTACACGAGTTAGAAAATTAAAAAAAAATGCAAAAAAATACTAAAAATTAAAAAACATCATCCAGGCTTCATTTCAAGACGAAACGGGTCAGGACAGGCCGACAAATAGAGAACAAAAGAAATTTATTTCCTATTCATTTGAACCCGACCCGAGTTAGAAAATTCAAAACTAAATGCAAAAAAATTCTAAAAATTAAAAAACATCGTCCAGGTTTCATTTCAAGACGAAACGGGTGAAGACAGGCCGAAAAAAAGAGAACAAAAATAATTTCCTTCCAAACCGTTCGAACCCGACCCGAGTTAGAAAATTCAAAAATAAATGCAAAAAAATTTTAAAAATTAAAAAACATCATCAGGGCTTCATTTCAAGACGAAACGGTTCTGGACAGGCCGAAAACTAGAGAACAAAAAAAATTTCCTTCCTATCCGTTCGAACCTGGCCCAAGTTAAAAAATTCGAAAAGAAAGGCAAAAAAATTTTAAAAATTAAAAAACATCATCCAGGCTTCATTTCAAGACGAAACAGGTCAAGACAGGCCGAAAAATAAAGAACAAAGAAAATTTCAAATCTATCCGTTCGAACCCGACCCGAGTTAGGAAATTCAAAAATAAATGCAAAAAAATTCTAAAAAAGAAAAAACATCATGCCGGCTTCATTTCAAGGCGAAACAAGTCAGGACAGGCCGAAAAATAGAGAACAAAAAAATTTCCTACCTATCCGTTCGAACCCGACCCAGGTTAGAAAATTCAAAATAAATGCAAAAAAATTTTAAAAATTAAAAAACATCATTCAGGTTTCATTTCAAGACGAAATGGGAGAAGACCGGCCAAAAAATAGAGTATAAAAAAAATTTCTTTCCTATCCATTCAAACCCGACCCGAGTTAGAGAATTCAAAAATAAATGCAAAAAAATTCTAAAAAAGAAAAAACATCATGCCGGCTTCATTTCAAGGCGAAACAAGTCAGGATAGGCCGAAAAATAGAGAACAAAAAAATTTCCTTCCTGTCCGATCGAACCCTACCCGAGTTAGAAAATTAAAAAATAAATGCCAAAAAATTCTAAAAATTAAAAAACATCATTCAGGCTTCATTTCAAGACGAAACGGGTCAGGACAGGCCGACAAATAGAGAACAAAAGAAATTTCTTTCCTATCCGTTTGAACCTGACCCGAGTTAGAAAATTCAAAAATAAATGCAAAAAAATTCTAAAAATTAAAAACATCGTCCAGGTTTCATTCTAAGACGAAACGGGCGAAAACAGGCCGAGAAATAGAGAACAAAAATAATCTCCTTCCAATCCGTTCGAACAAGACCCGAGTTAGAAAATTCAAAAATAAATGCAAAAAAATTCTAAAAATTAAAAAACATCATCCGGGCTTCATTTCAAGACGAAACGGGTCAAGACAGGCCGAAAATAGAGAACAAAAAAAATTTCCTTTCGATCCGTTCGAACCTGACCCGTGTTAGAAAATTCAAAAATAAATGCAAAAAAATTTTAAAAATTAAAAAATATCATCCGGGCTTCATTTCAAGACGAGACGGGTGAGGACAGGCCGAAAAATAGAGAACAAAAGAAATTTCCTTCCTATCCGTTCGAACCCGACCCAGGTTAGAAAATTCAAAAATAAATGCAAAAAAATTTTAAAAACTAAAAAACATCATTCAGGTTTCATTTCAAGACGAAACGAGAGAAGACCGGCCAAAAAATAGAGTATAAAAAAAATTTCTTTCCTATCCATTCAAACCCGACCCGAGTTAGAGAATTCAAAAATAAAGGCAAAAAAATTCTAAAAATTAAAAAACATCATCCAGGCTTCATGTCCAGACGAAACGGGCCAGCATAGGCCGAAAAATAGAGAAGAAAAAAAATTTCCTTCCAATCCGTTCGAACCAGACCCGAGTTATAAAATTCAAAAATAAATGCAAAAAAATTCTAAAAATTAGAAAACATCATCCAGGCTTCATTTCCAGACTAAACAGGCCAAGACAGGCCGAAAAATAGAGAACAAAAATAAGTTCCTTCCTATTCGTTCGAACCCGACCCGAGTTAGAAAATTCAAAAATAAATGGAAAAAAATTTTACAAATAAAAAAATATCATCCGGGCTTCATTTCAAGACGAAACGGGTCAGGACAGGCCGAAAAATAGAGAACAAAAAAAATTTCCTTCGTATCCGTTCGAACCCGACCCGAGTTAGAGAATTCAAAAATAAATGCAAAAAAATTTTACAAATTAAAAAACATCATCCAGACTTCATTTCAAGACGAAACGGTTCTGAACAGGCCGAAAACTAGAGAACAAAAAAAATTTCCTTCCTATCCGTTCGAACCTGGCCCAAGTTAGAAAATTCGAAAAGAAAGGCAAAAAAATTTTAAAAATTAAAAAACATCATCCAGGCTTCATTTCAAGACGAAACAGGTCAAGACAGGCCGAAAAATAAAGAACAAAGAAAATTTCAATTCTATCCGTTCGAACCCGACCCGAGTTAGGAAATTCAAAAATAAATGCAAAAAAATTCTAAAAAAGAAAAAACATCATGCCGGCTTCATTTCAAGGCAAAACAAGTCAGGACAGGCCGAAAAATAGAGAACAAAAAAATTTCCTTCCTATCCGTCCGAACCCGACCCAGGTTAGAAAATTCAAAATAAATGCAAAAAAATTTTAAAAATTAAAAAACATCATTCAGGTTTCATTTCAAGACGAAATGGGAGAAGACCGGCCAAAAAATAGAGTATAAAAAAAATTTCTTTCCTATCCATTCAAACCCGACCCGAGTTAGAGAATACAAAAATAAATGCAAAAAAATTCTAAAAAAGAAAAAACATCATGCCGGCTTCATTTCAAGGCGAAACAAGTCAGGATAGGCCGAAAAATAGAGAACAAAAAAATTTCCTTCCTGTCCGTTCGAACCCTACCCGAGTTAGAAAATTAAAAAATAAATGCCAAAAAATTCTAAAAATTAAAAAACATCATTCAGGCTTCATTTCAAGACGAAACGGGTCAGGACAGGCGGACAAATAGAGAACAAAAGAAATTTCTTTCCTATCCGTTTGAACCTGACCCGAGTTAGAAAATTCAAAAATAAATGCAAAAAAATTCTAAAAATTAAAAACATCGTCCAGGTTTCATTCTAAGACGAAACGGGCGAAAACAGGCCGAGAAATAGAGAACAAAAATAATCTCCTTCCAATCCGTTCGAACAAGACCCGAGTTAGAAAATTCAAAAATAAATGCAAAAAAATTCTAAAAATTAAAAAACATCATCCGGGCTTCATTTCAATACGAAACGGGTCAGGACAGGCCGAAAATAGAGAACAACAAAAATTTCCTTTCGATCCGTTCGAACCTGACCCGTGTAAGAAAATTCAAAAATAAATGCAAAAAAATTCTAAAAATTAAAAAACATCATCCGGGCTTCATTTCAAGACGAAACGGGTCAGGACAGGCCGAAAATAGAGAACAACAAAAATTTCCTATCGATCCGTTCGAACCTGACCCGTGTTAGAAAATTCAAAAATAAATGCAAAAAAATTCTAAAAATTAAAAAACATCATCCGGGCTTCATTTCAAGACGAAACGGGTCAGGACAGGCCGAAAATAGAGAACAAAAAAAATTTCCTTTCGATCCGTTCGAACCTGACCCGTGTTAGAAAATTCAAAAATAAATGCAAAAAAATTTTAAAAATTAAAAAACATCATCCGGGCTTCATTTCAAGACGAGACGGGTGAGGACAGGCCGAAAAATAGAGAACAAAAGAAATTTCCTTCCTATCCGTTCGAACCCGACCCAGGTTAGAAAATTCAAAAATAAATGCAAAAAAATTTTAAAAACTAAAAAACATCATTCAGGTTTCATTTCAAGACGAAACGAGAGAAGACCGGCCAAAAAATAGAGTATAAAAAAAATTTCTTTCCTATCCATTCAAACCCGACCCAAGTTAGAGAATTCAAAAATAAAGGCAAAAAAATTCTAAAAATTAAAAGACATCATCCAAGCTTCATGTCCAGACGAAACGGGCCAGCATAGGCCGAAAAATAGAGAAGAAAAAAAATTTCCTTCCAATCCGTTCGAACCAGACACGAGTTATAAAATTCAAAAATAAATGCAAAAAAATTCTAAAAATTAGAAAACATCATCCAGGCTTCATTTCCAGACTAAACAGGCCAAGACAGGCCAAAAAATAGAGAACAAAAATAAGTTCCTTCCTATCCGTTCGAACCCGACCCGAGTTAGAAAATTCAAAAATAAATGGAAAAAAATTTTACAAATTAAAAAATATCATCCGGGCTTCATTTCAAGATGAAACGGGTCAGGACAGGCCGAAAAATAGAGAACAAAAAAAATTTCCTTCGTATCCGTTCGAACTCGACCCGAGTTAGAGAATTCAAAAATAAATGCAAAAAAATTTTACAAATTAAAAAACATCATCCAGACTTCATTTCAAGACGAAACGGGCCAGGACAGGCTGAAAAAAAGAGAACAAAAATAATTTCCTTCCTATCCGTTCGAACCAGACCCGAGTTAGAAACTTCAAAAATAAATGCAAAAAAAATCTAAAAACTAAACAACGTCATCCGCGCTTTATTTCAAGACGAAACGGGTCAGGACAGGCCGAAAAATAGAGAACAAAAAAAATTTCCCTCGTATCCGTTTGAACCCAACCCGAGTTAGAAAATTCAAAAATGAATGCAAAAAAATTCTAAAAATTAAAAAAAGTCATCCAGGCTTCATTTCAAGACGAAACGGGTCAGGACAGGCTGAAAAATAGAGAACAAAAAAAATTTCCTTCCTATCCGTTCGAACCCGACCCGAGTTAGAAAATTCAAAAATAAAAGCAAAAAAATTTTAAAAATTAAAAAACATCATCCAGACTTCATTTCAAGACGAAACGGGCCAGGACAGACTGAAAAAAAGAAGACAAAAATAATTTCCTTCCTATCCGTTCGAACCAGACCCGACTTAGAAAATTCAAAAATAAATGCAAAAAAGTTCAAAAAATTAAACAACGTCATCCGGGCTTCATTTCAAGATGAAACGGGTCAGTACAGGCCGAAAAATAGAGAACAAAAAAAATTTCCTTCCTATCCGTTCGAACCCGACCCGAGTTAGAGAATTCAAAAATAAAGGCAAAAAAATTTAAAAATTAAAAAACATCATCCAGACTTCATTTTAAGACGAAACGGGCTAGGACAGGCCCAAAAAAAGAGAACAAAAATAATTTCCTTCCTATCCGTTCGAACCTGGCCCAAGTTAGAAAATTCGAAAACAAATGGAAATTTTTTTTAAAAATTAAAAAACATTATCCAGGCTTCATTTCAAGACGAAACAGGTCAGGACAGGCCGAAAAATAGAGAACAAAGAAAATTTCATTCCTATCCGTTCGAACCCGACCCGAGTTAGAAAATTGAAAAATAAATGCAAAAAAATTCTAAAAATTAAACAATGTCATCCAGGCTTCATCTCAAGACGAAACGGGTCAGGACAAGCAGAAAAATAGAGAACAAACAAAATTTCCCTCCTATCCGTTCGAACCCAACCCGAGTTAGAAAATTCAAAAATAGTTGCAAAAAAATTCTAAAAATTAAACAACATCATCCGGGCTTCATTTGAAGAGGAAACGGGTCAGGACAGGCCGAAAAATAGAGAACAAAAATAATTTTCTTCCTATCCGTTCGAACCAGACCCTAGTTAGAAAATTCAAAAATAAATGCAAAAAAATTTTAAAAATTAAAAAACATCATCCAGACTTCATTTCAAGACGAAACGGGCCAGGACAGACCGAAAAAAAGAGAACAAAAATAATTTCCTTCCTATCCGTTCGAACCAGACTCGAGTTAGAAAATTCAAAAAAAAGTGCAAAAAAATTCTAAAAATTAAACAACGTCATCCGGGCTTCATTTCAAGATGCAACGGGTCAGGACAGGCCGAAAAATAGAGAACAAAAACAATTTCCTTCCTATCCATTCGAACATGGCCCAAGTTAGAAAATTCGTAAAGAAATGCAAAAAAATTTTAAAAATTAAAAAACGTCATCCAGGCTTCATTTCAAGACGAAACAGATCAGGACAGGCCAAAAAATTTAGTACAAAGAAAATTTCAATCCTATCCGTTCGAACCCGACCCGAGTTAGAAAATTCAAAAATAAATGCAAAAAAAATTCTAAAAAAGAAAAAACATCATGCAGGGTTCATTTCAAGACAAAATAGGTCAGGACAGGCCGAAAAATAGAGAAGAAAAAAAATTTCCTTCCTATCCGTTCGAACCAGACCCGAGTTATAAAATTCAAAAATAAAGGCAAAAAAATTCTAAAAATTAAAAAACATCATCCAGGCTTCATTTCCAAAGTAAACAGGCCAAGACAGGCCGAAAAATAGAGAACAAAAATAAGTTCCTTCCTATCCGTTCGAACCCGACCCGAGTTAGAAAATTCAAAAATAAATGCAAAAAAATTTTAAAAATTAAAAAACATCATCCGGGCTTCATTTAAAGACGAAACGGGTCAGGACAGGCCGAAAAATAGAGAACAAAAAAAATTTCCTTCGTATCCGTTCGAACCCGACCCGAGTTAGAGAATTCAAAAATAAAGGCAAAAAAATTTAAAAATTAAAAAACATCATCCAGACTTCATTTTAAGACGAAACGGGCTAGGACAGGCCCAAAAAAAGAGAACAAAAATAATTTCCTTCCTATCCGTTCGAACCTGGCCCAAGTTAGAAAATTCGAAAACAAATGGAAAATTTTTTTAAAAATTAAAAAACATTATCCAGGCTTCATTTCAAGACGAAACAGGTCAGGACAGGCCGAAAAGTAGAGAACAAAGAAAATTTCATTCCTATCCGTTCGAACCCGACCCGAGTTAGAAAATTGAAAAATAAATGCAAAAAAATTCTAAAAATTAAACAATGTCATCCAGGCTTCATCTCAAGACGAAACGGGTCAGGACAAGCAGAAAAATAGAGAACAAACAAAATTTCCCTCCTATCCGTTCGAACCCAACCCGAGTTAGAAAATTCAAAAATAATTGCAAAAAAATTCTAAAAATTCAAAAACATGATCCAGGTTTCATTTCAAGACGAAACGGGTGAAGACAGGCCGAAAAATAGAGAACAAAAATAATTTCCTTCCAAACCGTTCGAACCCGACCCGAGTTAGAAAGTTCAAGAATAAAAGCAAAAAAATTTTAAAAATTAAAAAACATCATCCGGGCTTCATTTCAAGACGAAACGGGGCAGGACAGGCCGAAAAATAGAGAAAAAAAAAATTTCCTTCCTATCCGTTCGAACCTGGCCCAAGTTAGAAAATTCGAAAAGAAAGGCAAAAAAATTTTAAAAATTAAAAAACATCATCCAGGTTTCATTTCAAGACGAAACAGGTCAAGACAGGCCTAAAAATAAAGAACAAAGAAAATTTCAATTCTATCCGTTCGAACCCGACCCGAGTTAGGAAATTCAAAAATAAATGCAAAAAAATTTGAAAAAAGAAAAAACATCATGCCGGCTTCATTTCAAGGCGAAACAAGTCAGGACAGGCCGAAAAATAGAGAACAAAAAAATTTCCTTCCTATCCGTTCGAACCCGACCCAGGTTAGAAAATTCAAAATAAATGCAAAAAAAATTTAAAAATTAAAAAACATCATTCAGGTTTCATTTCAAGACGAAACGGGAGAAGACCGGCCAAAAAATAGAGTATAAAAAAAATTTCTTTCCTATCCATTCAAACCCGACCCGAGTTAGAGAATTCAAAAATAAATGCAAAAAAATTCTAAAAATTAAAAAACATCATCCAGGCTTCATGTCCAGACGAAACGGGCCAGGACAGGCCGAAAAATAGAGAAGAAAAAAAATTTCCTTCCTATCCGTTCGAACCAGACCCGAGTTATAAAATTCAAAAATAAAGGCAAAAAAATTCTAAAAATTAAAAAACATCATCCAGGCTTCATTTCCAGAGTAAACAGGCCAAGACAGGCCGAAAAATAGAGAACAAAAATAAGTTCCTTCCTATCCGTTCGAACCCGACCCGAGTTAGAAAATTCAAAAATAAATGCAAAAAAATTTTAAAAATTAAAAAACATCATCCGGGCTTCATTTCAAGACGAAACGGGTCAGGACAGGCCGAAAAATAGAGAACAAAAAAAATTTCCTTCGTATCCGTTCGAACCCGACCCGAGTTAGAGAATTCAAAAATAAATGCAAAAAAATTTTACAAATTAAAAAACATCATCCAGACTTCATTTCAAGACGAAACGGGCCAGGACAGGCCGAAAAAAAGAGAACAAAAATAATTTCCTTCCTATCCATTCGAACCAGACCCGAGTTAGAAAATTCAAAAATAAATGCAAAAAAAATCTAAAAACTAAACAACGTCATCCGCGCTTCATTTCAAGACGAAACGGGTCAGGACAGGCCGAAAAATAGAGAACAAAAAAAATTTCCCTCGTATCCGTTCGAACCCGACCCGAGTTAGAAAATTCAAAGATGAATGCAAAAAAATTCTAAAAATTAAACAAAGTCATCCGGGCTTCATTTCAAGACGAAACGGGTCAGGACAGGCTGAAAAATAGAGAACAAAAAAAATTTCCTTCCTATCCGTTCGAACCCGACCCGAGTTAGAAAATTCAAAAATAAATGCAAAAAAATTTAAAAAATTAAACAACGTCATCTGGGCTTCATTTCAAGACGAAACGGGTAAGGACAGTCCGAAAAATAGAGAACAAAAAAAATTTCCTTCCTATCCGTTCGAACCCGACACGAGTTAGAAAATTCAAAAATAAATGCAAAAAAATTTTGAAAATTAAAAAACATCATCCAGACTTCATTTCAAGACGAAAGGGGCCAGGACAGACCGAAAAAAAGAAGACAAAAATAATTTCCTACCTATCCGTTCGAACCAGACCCGAGTTAGAAAATTCAAAAATAAATGCAAAAAAGTTCTAAAAATTAAACGACGTCATTCGGGCTTCATTTCAAGATGAAACGGGTCAGGATAGGCTCAAAAATAGAGAACAAAAAAAATTTCCTTCCTATCCGTTCGAACCCGACCCGAGTTAGAGAATTCAAAAATAAAAGCAAAAAAAATTTAAAAATTGAAAAACATCATCCAGACTTCATTTCAAGAGGAAACGGGCCAGGACAGGCCCAAAAAAAGAGAACAAAAATAATTTCCTTCCTATCCGTTCGAACCTGGCCCAAGTTAGAAAATTCGAAAACAAATGGAAAAAATTTTTAAAAATTAAAAAACATTATCCAGGCTTCATTTTAAGACGAAACAGGTCAGGACAGGCCGAAAAAGAGAGAACAAAGAAAATTTCAATCCTATCCGTTTGAACCCGACCCGAGTTAGAAAATTGAAAAATAAATGCAAAAAAATTCTAAAAATTAAACAATGTCATCCAGGCTTCATTTCCATACGAAACGGGTCAGGACAAGCTGAAAAATAGAGAACAAACAAAATTTCCCTCCTATCCTTTCGAACCCAACCCGAGTTAGAAAATTCAAAAATAATTGCAAAAAAATTCTAAAAATTAAACAACGTCATCCGGGCTTCATTTGAAGAGGAAACGGGTCAGGACAGGGCGAAAAATAGAGAACAAAAATAATTTCCTTCCTATCTGTTCGAACCAGACCCGAGTTAGAAAATTCAAAAATAAATGCAAAAAAAAATCTAAAAACTAAACAACGTCATCCGCGCTTCATTTCAAGACGAAACGGGTCAGGACAGGCCGAAAAATAGAGAACAAAAAAAATTTCCCTCGTATCCGTTCGAACCCGACCCGAGTTACAAAATTCAAAAATGAATGCAAAAAAATTCTAAAAATTAAACAAAGTCATCCGGGCTTCATTTCAAGACGAAACGGGTCAGGACAGGCTGAAAAATAGAGAACAAAAAAAATTTCCTTCCTATCCGTTCGAACCAGACTCGAGTTAGAAAATTCAAAAAAAAAATGCAAAAAAATTCTAAAAATTAAACAACGTCATCCGGGCTTCATTTCAAGATGAAACGGATCAGGACAGGCCGAAAAATAGAGAACAAAAACAATTTCCTTCCTATCCGTTCGAACATGGCCCAAGTTAGAAAATTCGAAAAGAAATGCAATAAAATTTTTAAAATTAAAAAACGTCATCCAGGCTTCATTTCAAGACGAAACAGATCAGGACAGGCCAAAAAATTTAGAACAAAGAAAATTTCAATCCTATCCGTTCGAACCCTACACGAGTTAGAAAATTAAAAAAAAATGCAAAAAAATACTAAAAATTAAAAAACATCATCCAGGCTTCATTTCAAGACGAAACGGGTCAGGACAGGCCCAGAAATAGAGAACAAAAGAAATTTCTTTCCTATTCGTTTGAACCCGACCCGAGTTAGAAAATTCAAAACTAAATGCAAAAAAATTCTAAAAAAGAAAAAACATCATGAAGGCTTCATTTCAAGACAAAACAGGTCAGGACAGGCCAAAAAATAGAGAACAAAAAAATTTCCTTCCTATCCGTTCGAACCCTACACGAGTTAGAAAATTAAAAAAAAATGCAAAAAAATACTAAAAATTAAAAAACATCATCCAGGCTTCATTTCAAGACGAAACGGGTCAGGACAGGCCGACAAATAGAGAACAAAAGAAATTTCTTTCCTATTCGTTTGAACCCGACCCGAGTTAGAAAATTCAAAACTAAATGCAAAAAAATTCTAAAAATTAAAAAACATCATCCAGGTTTCATTTCAAGACGAAACGGGTGAAGACAGGCCGAAAAATAGAGAACAAAAAAATTTCCTTCCAAACCGTTCGAACCCGACCCGAGTTAGAAAATTCAAAAATAAATGCAAAAAAATTTTAAAAATTAAAAAACATCATCAGGGCTTCATTTCAAGACGAAACGGGTCAGGACAGGCCGAAAAATAGAGAACAAAAAAAATTTCCTTCCTATCCGTTCGAACCAGACCCGAGTTATAAAATTCAAAAATAAATGCAAAAAAATTCTAAAAATTAATAAACATCATCCAGGCTTCATTTCAAGACGAAACGGGTCAAGACAGCCCGACAAATAGAGAACAAAAGAAATTTCTTTCTTATCCGTTTGAACCAGACCCAAGTTAAAAATTCAAAACTAAATGCAAGGAAATTCTAAAAATTAAAAAACATCATCCTGGTTTCATTTCAAGACGAAACGGGTGAAGACTGGCCGAAAAATAGAGAACAAAAATAATTTCCTTCCAAACCGTTCGAACCCGACTCGAGTTAGAAAATTCAAAAATAAATGCAAAAAAATTTTAAAAATTAAAAAACATCATCCGGGCTTCATTTCAAGACGAAACGGGTCAGGACAGGCCGAAAAATAGAGAACAAAAAAAATTTCCTTCCTATCCGTTCGAACCTGGCCCAAGTTAGAAAATTCGAAAAGAAAGGCAAAAAAATTTTAAAAATTAAAAAACGTCATCCAGGCTTCATTTCAAGACGAAACAGGTCAAGACAGGCCGAAAAATAAAGAACAAAGAAAATTTCAATTCTATCCGTTCGAACCCGACCCGACTTAGGAAATTCAAAAATAAATGCAAAAAAATTCTAAAAATGAAAAAACATCATGCCGGCTTCATTTCAAGGCGAAACAATCAGGACAGGCCGAAAAATAGAGAACAAAAAAATTTTCTTCCTGTCCGTTCGAACCCTACCCGAGTTAAAAAATTAAAAAACTAAATGCCAAAAAATTCTAAAAATTAAAAAACATCATCCAGGCTTCATTTCAGACGAAACGGGTCAGGACAGGCCGACAAATAGAGAACAAAAGAAATTTCTTTCCTATCCGTTCGAACCTGACCCGAGTTAGAAAATTCAAAAATAAATGCAAAAAAATTCTAAAAATTAAAAAACATCGTCCAGGTTTCATTCCAAGACGAAACGGGTGAAAACAGGCCGAGAAATAGAGAACAAAAATAATCTCCTTCCAATCCGTTCGAACAAGACCCGAGTTAGAAAATTCAAAAATAATTGCAAAAAAATTTTAAAAATTAAAAAACATCATCCGGGCTTCATTTCAAGACGAAACGGGTCAGGACAGGCCGAAAAATAGAGAACAAAAAAAATTTCCTTTCGATCCGTTCGAACCTGACCCGTGTTAGAAAATTCAAAAATAAATGCAAAAAAATTTTAAAAATTAAAAAACATCATCCGAGCTTCATTTCAAGACGAGACGGGTCAGGACAGGCCGAAAAATAGAGAACAAAAAAAATTTCCTTCCTATCCGTTCGAACCCGACCCAGGTTAGAAAATTCAAAAATAAATGCAAAAAAATTTTAAAAATTAAAAAACATCATCCGGGCTTCATTTCAAGACGAGACGGGAGGACAGGCCGAAAAATAGAGAACAAAAAAAATTTCCTTCCTATCCGTTCGAACCCGACCCGAGGTTAGAAAATTCAAAAATAAATGCAAAAAAATTTTAAAATTTAAAAAACATCATTCAAATTTCATTTCAAGACGAAACGGGAGAAGACCGGCCAAAAAATAGAGTATAAAAAAAATTTATTTCCCATCCATTCAAACCCGACCCGGGTTAGAGAATTCAAAAATAAATTTAAAAAAAATTCTAAAAATTAAAAAACATCATCCAGGCTTCATGTCCAAACGAAACGGGCCAGGACAGGCCGAAAAATAGTGAAGAAAAAAAATTTCCTTCGTATCCGTTCGAACCAGACCCGAGATATAAAATTCAAAAATAAATGCAAAAAAATTCTAAAAATTAAAAAACATCGTCCAGGTTTCATTTCCAGACTAAACAGGCCAAGACAGGCCGAAAAATAGAGAACAAAAATAAGTTCCTACCTATCCGTTTGAACACGACCCGAGTTAGAAAATTCAAAAATAAATGCAAAAAAATTTTAAAAATTAAGAAACATCATCCGGGCTTCATTTCAAGACGAAACGGGTCAGGACAGGCCGAAAAATAGAGAACAAAAAAAATTTCCTTCGTATCCGTTTGAACCCGACCCGAGTTAGAGAATTCAAAAATAAATGCAAAAAAATTTTACAAATTAAAAAACATCATCCAGACTTCATTTCAAGACGAAACGGGCCAAGACAGGCCGAAAAAAAGAGAACAAAAATAATTTCCTTCCTATCCGTTCGAACCAGACCCGAGTTAGAAAATTCAAAAATAAATGCAAAATAATTCTAAAAACTAAATTAACGTCATCCGCGCTTCATTTCAAGACGAAACGGGTCAGGACAGGCCGAAAAATAGAGAACAAAAAAAATTTCCTTCCTATCCGTTCGAACCCGACCCGAGTTAGAAAATACAAAAATAAATGCAAAAAAATTTTAAAAATTAAAAAACATCATCCAGACTTCATTTCAAGACGAAACGGGCCAGGACGGACAAAAAAAAAAGACAAAAATAATTTCCTTCCTATCCATTCGAACCAGACCCGAGTTAAAAAATTCAAAAATAAATGCAAAAAAATTTTAAAAGTTAAACAACGTCATCCGGGCCTCATTTCAAGATGAAACGAGTCAGGACAGGCCAAAAAATAGAGAACAAAAAAAATTTCCTTCCTATCCGTTCGAACCCGACCCGAGTTAGAGAATTCAAAAATAAAAGCAAAAAAAATTTAAAAATTAAAAAACAACATCCAGACTTCATTTCAGGACGAAACGGGCCAGGACAGGCCCAGAAAAAGAAAACAAAAATAATTTCCTTCCTATCCGTTCGAACTTGGCCCAAATTAGAAAATTCGAAAACAAATGGTAAAAATTTTTAAAAATTAAAAAACATTATCCAGGCTTCATTTCAAGACGAAACAGGTCAGGACAGGCCGAAAAATAGAGAACAAAGAAAATTTCAATCCTATCCGTTCGAACCCGACCCGAGTTAGAAAATTGAAAAATAAATGCAAAAAAATTCTAAAAATTAAACAATGTCATCCAGGCTTCATTTCAAGACGAAACGGGTCAGGACAGGCTGAAAAATAGGGAACAAAAAAAATTTCCTTCCTTTCCGTTCGAACCCAACCCGAGTTAGAAAATTCAAAAATAATTGCAAAAAAATTCTAAAAATTAAACAACGTCATCCGGGCTTTATTTGAAGAGGAAACGGGTCAGGAGAGGCCGAAAAATAGAGAACAAAAATAATTTCCTTCCTATCCGTTCGAACCAGACCCGAGTTAGAAAATTCAAAAATAAATGCAAAAAAATTTTAAAAATTAAAAAACATCATCCGGACTTCATTTCAAGACGAAACGGGCCAGGAGAGACCGAAAAAAAGAGAACAAAAATAATTTCCTTCCTATCCGTTCGAATCAGACCCGAGTTAGAAAATTCAAAAAAAAATGCAAAAAAATTCTAAAAATTAAACAACGTCATCCGGGCTTCATTTCAAGATGAAACGAGTCAGGACAGGCCGAAAAATAGAGAACAAAAACAATTTCCATCCTATCCGTTCGAACATGGCCCAAGTTAGAAAATTCGAAAAGAAATGTAAAAAAACTTTAAAAATTAAAAAATGTCATCCAGGCTTCATTTCAAGACGAAACAGATCAGGACAGGCCAAAAAATTTAGAACAAAGAAAATTTCAATCCTATCCGTTCGAACCCGACCCGAGTTAGAAAATTCAAAAATAAATGCAAAAAAATTCAAAAAAAGAAAAAACATCATGCAGGCTTCATTTCAAGACAAAACAGGTCAGGACAGGCCGAAAAATAGAGAACAAAAAAATTTCCTTCCTATCCGTTCGAACCCTACACGAGTTAGAAAATTAAAAAATAAATGCAAAAAAATACTAAAAATTAAAAGACATCATCCAGGCTTCATTTCAAGACGAAACGGGTCAGGACAGGCCGACAAATAGAGAACAATGAAATTTCTTTCCTATTCATTTGAACCCGACCCGAGTTAGAAAATTCAAAACTAAATGCAAAAAAATTCTAAAAATTAAAAAACATCATCCAGGTTTCATTTCAAGACGAAACGGGTGAAGACAGGCCGAAAAATAGAGAACAAAAACAATTTCCTTCCAAACCCTTCGAACCCGACCCGAGTTAGAAAATTCAAAAATAAATGCAAAAAAATTCCAAAAATTAAAAAACATCATCAGGGCTTCATTTCAAGACGAAACGGGTCAAGACAGGCCGAAAAATAGAGAACAAAAAAAATTTCCTTCCTATCCGTTCGAACCCGATCCGAGTTACAGAATTCAACAATAAATGCAAAAAAATTTTAAAAATTAAAAAACATCATCCAGACTTCATTTCAAGAAGAAATGGGCCAGGACAGGTCGAAAAAAAGAGTACAAAAATAATTTCCTTCCTATCCGTTCGAACCTGGCCCAAGTTAGAAAATTCGAAAAGAAATGCAAAAAAGTTTTAAAAATTAAAAAACATCATCAGGGCTTCATTTCAAGACGAAACGGGTCAAGACAGGCCGAAAAATAGAGAACAAAAAAAATTTCCTTCCTATCCGTTTGAACTCGACCCGAGTTACAGAATTCAACAATAAATGCAAAAAAATTTTAAAAATTAAAAAACATCATCCAGACTTCATTTCAAGACGAAACAGTTCAAGACAGTCCGAAAAATAGAGAACAAAGAAAATTTCAATTCTATCCGTTCGAACCCGACCCGAGTTAGAAAATTCAAAAATAAATGCAAAAAAATTCTAAAAAAGAAAAAATATCATGGCGGCTTCATTTCAAGGCGAAACAGGTCAGGACAGGCCGAAAAATAGAGAACAAAAAAATTTCCTTCCTGTCCGTTCGAACCCTACCCGAGTTAGAAAATTAAAAAATAAATGCCAAAAAATTCTAAAAATTAAAAAACATCATTCAGGCTTCATTTCAAGACGAAACGGGTCAGGACAGGCCGACAAATAGAGAACAAAAGAAATTTCTTTCCTATCCGTTTGAACCTGACCCGAGTTAGAAAATTCAAAAATAAATGCAAAAAAATTCTAAAAATTAAAAAACATCGTCCAGGTTTCATTCTAAGACGAAATGGGTGAAAACAGGCCGAGAAATAGAGAACAAAAATAATCTCCTTCCAATCCGTTCGAACAAGACCCGAGTTAGAAAATTTAAAAATAAATGCAAAAAAATTCTAAAAATTAAAAAACATCATCCGGGCTTCATTTCAAGACGAAACGGGTCAGGACAGGCCGAAAAATAGAGAACAAAAAAAATTTCCTTTCGATCCGTTCAAACCTGACCCGTGTTAGAAAATTAAAAAATAAATGCAAAAAAATTTTAAAAATTAAAAAACATCATCCGGGCTTCATTTCAAGACGAGACGTGTGAGGACGGGCCGAAAAATAGAGAACAAAAGAAATTTCCTTCCTATCCGTTCGAACCCGACCCAGGTTAGAAAATTCAAAAATAAATGCAAAAAAATTTTAAAAATTAAAAAACATCATTCAGGTTTCATTTCAAGACGAAACGAGAGAAGACCGGCCAAAAAATAGAGTATAAAAAAAATTTCTTTCCTATCCATTCAAACCCGACCCGAGTTAGAGAATTCAAAAATAAAGGCAAAAAAATTCTAAAAATTAAAAAACATCATCCAGGCTTCATGTCCAGACGAAACGGGCCAGCATAGGCCGAAAAATAGAGAAGAAAAAAAATTTCCTTCCAATCCGTTCGAACCAGACCCGAGTTATAAAATTCAAAAATAAATGCAAAAAAATTCTAAAAATTAGAAAACATCATCCAGGCTTCATTTCCAGACTAAACAGGCCAAGACAGGCCGAAAAATAGAGAACAAAAATAAGTTCCTTCCTATCCGTTCGAACCCGACCCGAGTTAGAAAATTCAAAAATAAATGGAAAAAAATTTTACAAATTAAAAAATATCATCCGGGCTTCATTTCAAGATGAAACGGGTCAGGACAGGCCGAAAAATAGAGAACAAAAAAAATTTCCTTCGTATCCGTTCGAACCCGACCCGAGTTAGAGAATTCAAAAATAAATGCAAAAAAATTTTACAAATTAAAAAACATCATCCAGACTTCATTTCAAGACGAAACGGGCCAGGACAGGCTGAAAAAAAGAGAACAAAAATAATTTCCTTCCTATCCGTTCGAACCAGACCCGAGTTAGAAACTTCAAAAATAAATGCAAAAAAAATCTAAAAACTAAACAACGTCATCCGCGCTTTATTTCAAGACGAAACGGGTCAGGCTAGGCCGAAAAATAGAGAACAAAAAAAATTTCCCTCATATCCGTTTGAACCCAACCCGAGTTAGAAAATTCAAAAATGAATGCAAAAAAATTCTAAAAATTAAACAAAGTCATCCAGGCTTCATTTCAAGACGAAACGGGTCAGGACAGGCTGAAAAATAGAGAACAAAAAAAATTTCCTTCCTATCCGTTCGAACCCGACCCGAGTTAGAAAATTCAAAAATAAAAGCAAAAAAATTTTAAAAATTAAAAAACATCATCCAGACTTCATTTCAAGACGAAACGGGCCAGGACAGACTGAAAAAAAGAAGACAAAAATAATTTCCTTCCTATCCGTTCGAACCAGACCCGACTTAGAAAATTCAAAAATAAATGCAAAAAAGTTCTAAAAATTAAACAACGTCATCCGGGCTTCATTTCAAGATGAAACGGGTCAGTACAGGCCGAAAAATAGAGAATAAAAAAAATTTCCTTCCTATCCGTTCGAACCCGACCCGAGTTAGAGAATTCAAAAATAAAGGGAAAAAAAATTTAAAAATTAAAAAACATCATCCAGACTTCATTT
>NW_022154825.1:0-54191 GCF_001633185.2 Quercus lobata
GGATCAGTAGAGTCAACAGAAGGATACGTGCAGCTAGCCTTAAGGGTGGGGCCGATAGTAGCTCTGACAAGGTTTCATGTAATTAATGCAGAAGTTTCTTATCACGTGTTGTTGGGACGCCCGTGGCTTCATAAACATCGCCTTATTCCATCCACGTTCCATCAATGCATTAAAGGGAGACTGAATGGGAGGCCCATAAGGATCCCTGCCAATCGTAATCCTTTCAGCCAGGGAGAAGTGAACTTTGCAGAAACAATGTTTTATGATGAGTTGGAGCCAGATGACGAGAACCCCGCCCCAGGGACCCCGGGGGCACCTGTCTTAGAAGAAGAAGAAGGAGGAAGGGGCACCCGTGACCTGAGAAACCTTCTAGAGAGAAAAAGACAAAAGAGGGAGCCCAGCTCTTCAGGATCCCGAGAATGTGTGGTGGTGCGGGAACCTGGGGGAAGGCTAATTTATCGTTTGTGAAGGTGCGCGGGACCCGAATGCATTGTGCAGGAAGGTCCCGGACCACCAAGCTGCATGATGGCCCAAGAAGAAATCCCTGAAGAACCAGTTAAGGAGGCCCAGATTCAGCCTGAGGAAGAATTAAAAGAAGTAGACCTGGGAACAGAACCAGGATCCTGAAAACCTGTTTTCATTAGCAGTCAATTGGTGGCTCAAGAAAAAGAACAATTGATAACCTTGCTTCAAAAATACAGAGATGTGTTTGCATGGACCTATGATGAGATGCCAGGTCTAGACCCGGAGTTGGTAGTCCATTCTCTTAATGTGGACCCAGGGATGAGGCCAGTAGTCCAACCAGCTAGGGTCTTCCACACTGAGGTAGAAGCTCAAATAGTCCAAGAGGTCAAGAAATTACTAACAGCTGGTTTTATCAAACCCATCCAGCACCCAAAATGGCTTTCCAACATTGTACCTGTGAAGAAGAAAAATGGTCAAATCCGTTGCTGTGTAGACTTTCGCAACCTGAACAAGGCATGTCCTAAAGATGAGTTCCCCTTGCCCAATATAGACCTCCTTGTAGATTCAGTCGCTGGAAACTCGATGTTCTCATTTATGGATGGGTACAGTGGATACAACCAGATCCGCATGGCAGCCAAAGATGCAGAGAAGACGGCATTCAGAACTCCGATTGGGAACTTTTACTATACTGTAATGCCCTTTGGCCTAAAAAATGCGGGGGCTACGTATCAACGGACCATGACAACCATTTTCCATGACATGATGCATGAGGAGATGGAAGATTATGTAGACGATATTGTGGTCAAGTCCAAAACCAGAACAGGACATTTCCAAGTACCTGAGCAAGTCTTTGAAAGATGCAGAAAATACAAGTTACGTATGAACCCCATGAAGTGCGCCTTTGGAGTGTCTGCTGGAAAGTTTCTTGGGTTCCTGGTACATCACAAAGGCATAAACGTGGACCCAGCCAAGGCCACAGCTATCGCCACGATGAGAAGACCAACTACTGTCAGGGAACTCAAAAGCTTCCTAGGAAGGGTCTCCTATATCAGGAGGTTTGTGCCTGGTTTAGCCTCAGCCACAGCGGGCCTATCCAAACTATTGAAAAAAGGAAATGAATTTACCTGGGGAGCAGAGCAGCAGGAAGCTTTTCAAAGAATTCAGGGCATTATGAATCATCTGCCCACCCTCCAGGCACCAGTACGTGGGCGACCTCTGTTGTTATACTTAGCATCAAACTCTCAGGCAATAGGAGCTTTGCTGGCACAAGAAGATGACCAAGGAAATGAGCAGCCCATATATTATGTGAGCAGAACACTCAAGGATACCGAGACCAGGTACCCCAGAATAGAGAAAGCCTGCCTAGTAATCATTTATGCATCCCAGAGGTTGAAGAGGTACTTCTCAGCTCACCAAATCCTCCTAGTAACCAAGTCCCACCCCATAAAGGCACTCCTTCACCAGCCCCTTCTCACAGGAAGGATAGCACAATGGCTAGTGTTGCTCTCACAATATGATATAGGTATAAGAACTCCCAAAGCTGTTAAGAGCCAGGCCATAGCAGATTTGCTAGCTCAATTCCCAGGAAAGGAAGAAGGCCCGCTGAGTGAAGAAATCCCTGGTGAGGTAGCAGTAATGGAGATCCCAGGGAAGAAATGGACCATGAGGTTTGACGGATCAGCTACAGCAACTTCAAATGGGGTAGGAATTGTACTAAGCTGCGAAAATGGGGATATCATGCCCCTGTCCTTCAAGCTTGGTTTCTCATGCTCTAATAACGCAGCTGAATATGAGGCATACTTAACTGGGTTAACTGTAGCACTCAGCATAGGAGTGAAACATATGAGGGTGCTGGGAGATTCTAATCTTGTAGTCTCCCAAGTGAAAGGTGACTTTGCACTACGAGAACAAAGCCTAGCAGCCTACAGGACTTGGGCACAAAGGCTGGAGATGGAATTTCAAACCTTCAGCGTAGAATACACTCAAAGAAGTGAGAACAAGTTTGCAAATGCTCTCGCCACCCTGGGATCCCAAATACCATTTAATGGGAGGGATACGCTGATAAAAATAGGAAGGCAGGAACATTCTATCGTGAGGATCCTTCAAGGGATGTACCCCGGGGAATCCAAACAGTGGGACTGGAGGGACGAAATCAAAGAAAGGATGAAAGAGGCAAGCCCCAGAGGGAACATCAAAGAACTAATGGATTACACTCAAATAGAAGGAGAATTGTATAAGAGACTGCCAGGAGGAATACTGTCCAGATGTATTACCGAGAAGGAAGGAAAAGCGAAACTAGAAGAATTACACGCCCAGGCATATGGAGTTGCAGAAAAAGTCAGCCTGTACAGAAGAATGCAACGCATGGGATATTACTGGCCAGATATGGACAAGCAAGCAGCAATCATACAAGGGAAATGCCAGGAATGTCGCTTGGCAATTGATAAAGAAGAAAGCTACGCTATATTTATTGCAGAAGATTGGCGGGTTCCTTTCATAGGATACCTGGCTCAGGGGATCCTGCCAACCGACAGGGAACTAGCCCACAAGCTCAAAAAGCTAGCATGCAGGTATTTCTTGCAGAACCACATTTTATTCAAAAAGGGATACCATGGGGATCCCCTCAGGTGCCTGGGACCAAAGGAAGCTAGAGAAGTAGTCAGAGAGGTGCATTCTGGAGATTGTGGAAGTCACCCAGGAAAGAGAAGACTGTATAAGCAGTTATTGTTGTTGGGATATTACTGGCCAACGATGAAAAGAGACTCTGAGGAGCTGGTCAAAACATGTCATGCTTGCCAAGTCCTAGGAGATGCAATTCACACTCACCCAAATGTCCTACAGGATATGACAACGCCATGGCCCTTTCATACTTGGGGGCTCGATCTCATAGGGCCCATAAATCCTCCATCCAATGGTTATATATGGATCCTGGCAGCTACGGAGTACTTTACAAAATGGGTAGAGACCATCCCTTTGAAAAAAGCTACTGGAGCAGCTGTGGCAAATTTCATTCGAGACCACATCATTACAAGGTTCGGGATCCCCAGAAGATTGATCAGCGACAATGGAACCCCATTCATAAACAAAGATATGAAGGGATTAACTGAAGCATACCACATCAAGCATGGAAGATCTACCCCATACTACCCGCAAGGAAACGGCCAAGCTGAAGCCACTAATAGGGTAATATTAAAGATCCTGAAAAAAATGAAGCATGAGTATGGAGGAAAATGGAGTGACCATCTGGCAGATGTGCTTTGGGCATGCAGAAGCTCTGTAAAGACAGCCACAGGATTCTCCCCATTCTCCCTGGTTTATGGAACAGAAGCCATCAGCCCCGTGGAGTTAATCATTCCTACACCAAGGGTAGTTCTGGAGGAAAACCAGGGAGAAAGTGAGGACGCAAGCAATGAAAAAAGGCTAGCAGATCTAGAAGGAGTAGAAGAAGAAAGGGAACTGGCTAAGAAAAGGAGCCAGAGATACCAGCAAAGAATGACCAGAGCATATGCACAAGCAGTACGCCCAAGAGTGTTCAGTAAAGGGCAATTAGTGCTAAGGATGGCGGAGCACGTGAGGAGGAACCTGCCAGGGCCTTCCAAGTTCACCCCAAAATGGGAAGGACCCTACATCATCAATGCAGCTCATGAAAGTGGGTATTATTACCTTGCCAAAGAAAATGGAACAGTCCTGACAGAGCCCATAAACGGGAAATGGCTGAAGCAATATTATGCATAAGGACAAGGGGATCCCGGTACCTCAGGGTCCTTTCACCAGCTCCACTATCTGCTAAGTTCTTTTTATTTTGTCTTTTTTTAGCCTTTATCATGAATTCTGGTCTAAGATAATTTTGTTCAGGAACATGTGATAGATTGACACTTTGTGGTCAATACTGCACCAAAAGACTTTTCTTTGTTCCTTGAAAATGACTATGTTTTAATGAAATTCCTGTTTCTTTAACATTTAAGTTTTTCATACTGCAAAAAAAAAAAAACAACCAAGTTTGGATAAATTTGAGGAAGGATACCTGAGTCCAAAAAAAAAGGGAGAGTATGTAATACCCTTTTACATATGGCCCAGGATTCACCCCACAAATGATTTCAGATATCCCACAAACAATTCCAAGTGCATAGGTCTAGGATCACAGGATAAAAGCAAAATATCTAGGATACCTGGCCTAGCACTTGGCAAAAGGGGAACCTGTCAAAGTTCATGAACTGGGACCGTATCAAAAAAAAAATATATATATGAGAAGGATACCAGTGTACCCAGTTCAGTACTTGCACAATAGATTACCGGGTACCTGGACCAGAATTTACAGTGAAACCTGTGAAGACCATGGTCCAGGACTCAGGAAAGAAAAGAACCATAGGAAAGAAAAGGCAATATACCAAAGAAAAAAGGCAGATTCACATACTGAAAAAAAAAAAAGCAGTCTTGAAACACAAAAGAGAAAGCAAAGAGCAGGACAATGTTCAAAAAGAAAAACTTATACAATCCCAAATTGTTTATGTAAATCTAAAAAAGAGGCTAAGGAATGAGCCCGGCCAACAGGGAGGCATCCGGAGGAATAACAGGCACAGCCAAAGTAGAAAGGATCCTCTGCCGCTTGACCTTCAAGTCTTGTAAAACCTTGTGAGCACGAGCCAAAGCTTCCTCAGCAGCAGCTATCTCAGTGTCTATACTCTTGAAAGATTGCCTCTGAAAAAACATATGAGCCAGCAGACGCAAGTGATCCAGCAGAAAAGACAAATTAAACTTGGCCTCTAGAAGGTCTTGCACCACCCCTCTCCACTCCAGAAGCTTTTCTTCAGACAAGGAATCTACAGAGGAATTCCTTAGGGAAATCAGCACAGCACACAGCAACTCCATTAAAATATTGCCTAGAAAGACGCCTCCCCTGAAGCCGCTGGTGAAATCCCCGTGACTCTTAAGCAGACTCTCTAGCAGCGGCAGGCCTTCCACAGGAACAGAGAAACGCAGGAAGCTGCCATAAGAAGACCCAAAGACATGGAAGTGGCTAGCAGGAAGACTGTTGAATTCCAAGAGATCAAAGCGAGCCAGAAAAGAAGAAAGCTTTGAATCAAGATCTGAGGCAGTCATCTTCGAGGCATCCCCCATCACTGTGTCACCACTTGCAGAAACAGGGGGACTTGCAGCCTTTTGCTCTGGACGAAGGTCAGCAACTTGAACAGGTCTCACAATTCCTTCCGGAATAACAGGCTCAGAACCTGCAAAGCCTGCATCAATATTCAAAAAAGAATAGAAGAAAAGAAAAGAAAAAGAAGAACAGATTTAGTCTTAAAAAAAAAAGGGGGAGAAAAAGAAGAACAAACCGGTTCCAGCTTCTTGGGGCAGAGCCTCTTCTTCCTGATCTCCTGACTTCCCCGAAGATTCTGGGAAGGAACATAAGGCAAGTTGAAGAAAAGGTGAAGGACCAGTGGCAAAGTGGCTAAAAGAAGGGATAGATGCAGGGGGCTTCGCCATAAAAAAAAAGAAAGGAAGAAAAGGGAAACACGATGGGAGTAGCTTGCACTCACCTTCTGAGCTTTCTGATTCTAAAGAAGAGGCAACACTGGGACCAGATTTCTCACTGGTTTGACCTAAAAGGAAAAGGAGGAACTCAAGAAAAAAAAACTGGAAAAGAAAGAAGAATATAACGCCATTCCAAGGAAACAAGGATTACCTGTTTGTTTGGATAAAGGAGTGTCTCCCAAAGCACCTTTATCTGACAAGGACTGAGGAAACACAGTCCTAATAGGACTAGGAGTACGCTCAGGACGGGGACTTTGAGATAACAGAATCCCAGAAGCTTTGGGATCCTGAGAATCCTGGGAACCTTGCACTGGTTGCCCGGTTTCCTCAGCTGGGTCATCAGTAGGGGGCTCCTCCCCCATGACAGGAAAAACAACGGAAAGAGTTGTAATAACTTCCTCCCCCAGAGCCTTGTCAGTCATAGGAGGGGATACCTCCACCTAAAGGAAGAAGAAGAGGAGAAGGCAGTGTCAAAAGAAAGACAGCAGGAAATGCAGACAATACAATGACAGAACAAAAGGGAAAGAACAAAAAAAAGGGAACACATACCACGTCGTCTCCAGAAGATTGGCTCTTACCCGTCTTGGGATCAGACTTGCGCTTGGACTGCAAGGGAAATCACCACTCGTCAGCAAAATAGAAACAAGTGCAACAAAAAAAAAAGAGAGAAGAAGGAAAGAAGTCTTGCCCTTCTCTCTCTCTCTACAGATTCTCTGGAAGTCTTTTGCTTACTGCGAGTACGCCCAGAGGGTCCTAAAGGAGGCTGGGATACCAAACCAGAGGATCCTAAAGAACCATGGACTGAGGCAGTCACAGGAACCTGGGGAAAAGAAGGCTCTACCTTAGTCTTCTTCCGGGTCCTTGAAACCAAAGGTTCCCTGACATCCTTGCCTTCCTGAGGTGCCAAGTGTGCTTGAGATTTCCCCGATTTCCTTTTTTTCGCCTCAGAGCCTATCTCCACACCTCCTGTACTTTCACCAACATCAGCAGCTTTCATTTTCTTCGACTTGACATCCTTACCTTTACTCGGAGCAGTGGCAGCACTTATTGTCTCTGTTGCACCCCTTTTGATGGGCACCCCAGAGGAAGCACCAATGATGAAGCTATCACCTAGCCAGGTCTCAGGAAAATCCTGTCCATAAACCACCCAACCTCCCCTGGAGGCATGCCACTCTGCAAATCCAGTCTTGCTGCTTGCAGCAGCAGAAACAATCCCAGCAGTAGGAAGGGATAAACGCCTATTGGATGACGGAGCAGAAATAATGCTAGGATTCGGGACATCCCGAACTGTGCCAGTGCCAACATAATCAACAAAGGACTTTTGCACTCTCCTCCAATAACTCGTATAGCCACTAGAAGCAAAGACTCCTCTTTGGGAGTTAGGCACTGCAAATTGGGGGCTCCTCCGCGACCAATAAGAAAAGGCTTGCAGCCTCAAGAAAGGATCCAATGAAGGAAGGGATGGCACCACATCCTTAAAAACTGGAGGAATGTCCTGATCAAAACCAAATTGTCGGAGCACCCGGTGTGCTGAATAATGAGTATATTTTGGGCCACTTGAAGAAGGCACAGGAAGCCAGGAAGGGCTAATGCAGGCAAGATAAGCCAGACTGCCCTCATCACCACGGCGCAAGTCAAAGGTATTACCTGTAGAAGATAAAAAAGAAGACAACACAGAATCACACGCAAAGCCAGGACCAAACTCACGAGGGGATCTCCAATATAAGCTCCCTGCTTGGTCAAACAACTCCACAAGATTGAGGCCACCACCCTTTAAGCTAATCCAACGAAAAATAATGGGAAAGGCATCAGTAGAATTGCCACAAAGACCCTTCACTATGTCGGGGGATCCTTGGAACTTGTCTTTCACAAACTTCAAATTCCTGCACTTAGCCAAAGTAGCTGCAGAACGGTCCCACATGAAAATCTGAAGAATAGCGCAGTGAAGAGACGAAGTGATCACATAACAGGAGTCACCCTCAGCCTCATCCCCATGAAGCTGGTCCAATTGAGAGTAAACGTGACCCAAAAACAGAGGGGCCAAAGGATACTGGGTACCTCGAGCCAACTTGATTGCCAACGGAAAAAACGAAGACTTAACTCCGTACCCAGGGAACTCACTAAACAAAAATTTACTAAGCCAAAAGGCCAGGAAACCAGCCCACCTCACTTCCTTATCTTTTTCACGAGAGAGGGTCATTACCCATCTCCCCATCCTAGCCGGTTTACCACCAGAAGAAGCGGCGCGACCACCAAAGTGACCAAATAATTTTTCTTCTACCACGAGATCCTCATCAGAAAGGTTAATATCAAAGGGATTCTCTTCACCAAACACTGGGAGGAGGAAGTTATTAACCACATCCTCTAAGGTGATTGTCAATTCACCAGTAGAAAAGAAAAAAGTATGAAGGGAAGGGCACCAACGACGTACCAGATGCCTGAGCCCTTTAGCGTCTCTGAAGCCCTCGAGGTTTCTGGAAATAGCCACTGCCTTCAGGATACCGGCGCGCTCCAAACGACCCACAAAATCAGCATCAGACAGTTCCTTGTCTACCCATATAGGCCAGCCCTGAATCTTTCCTGGAACAAAATCGAAGAAAATAGGAACCGCTTCTCGGATTCCTTGTCTGATCTGGAGATCAAAAATCTCTCTAGGGTCAGGAACTTGGGCGGAACCAGCGAAACCCGCTTAACCAGAAAACATCCAAACGTGAGGGGATGGAGGTGCCTCACCATGAGATATATGAGGAAAAAACAAACTGAGAGAATACCAAGGATCCCGTAAAGGGAAGGCTAGACGCTCAGTAACCTCGTGAGAATCACTCGGAGCAGAACCAGAAGAACCTTCGCCCTCAGAAGGACTGGGAGTACGCTCTCTCCTCTTTCGAGAAGAAGAAGAAGCCATCGCAACAACACACACTATAAAAAAAAAAGATTGAAAGTGCGAAAGGGAGAAAGACCAGAGTAACAGAGAAGAAGAAAAAGAAAGAGAAAGAGAAACACAAAGAGTGAAAAACCCAGAGAAGCAAAGTGATAAGGTGAAACGGCTACAATAAAGGCGCAAATAGCAGTTGGGGAAAACAGTTTATGGAAAGACGCGCCAGTTGCCAAGAAATTTAATTTGAAGTGATCAGCAGTTATTAATGAGGAATAACGGGAAACGAGAAAAGTGGGGAGAGGAGTTTTACCTCAAATACCCAACTGCCACGTCCCGTATAAAGAGGAAGCTGCGAAAGGTAGTAATTATAAAGGAATGCAACACGCAAAAAGGGAGGTGATTAAAAAACAGCAGAAAAGGGCCGAGATCCCAAGTAAAAAAGAAAGGGAACCCAGTAGAAAAAGGGGATACTACGAAGATCCTGGGAAACCTAAATCACTCACGCGTGGGTTTCAGGCAACCCACGAGCTCGGGGGGCTAAATGTTGAGGTCCAAAAAAGGGTTACAATAAAATAAGCCCAAAAGAAATGGAAGAGCAAGTCAAGCCCAAAAGAAATGGAAGAGCAAGTCAAGCCCAAAAGAAATGGAAGAGCAAGTCAAAGCCCAAAAGAAAAAAAACCAGGCTAAGCCCAAAAGTAACAGGAACGGATGACCCATGGGGAGATAAAAGGAAAGCCAGAGGATCCTGAAGCCCAGAAAAGGAAACAGCATCCCAAAAGAGACCACGGCAAAAATATAAAGAAGCAAGGATCCCCAAAACCCTTCAAGCACAAATAAAAAGGAAGACTGAGACAGATCGGTAGAAAGAAGACAGGAAAAGAAGAAAAAAAACAAGAAGCGCAAAACGACCTCTCATGACACAGACAGCAAAAGGGCCTCGGGGAACCAGGACAGGGAAGAAAGAATAGCAACGAAGGACTTTCAAAAATGGCAGAACAAGATTCCACCCAAAACGGAAAAGAGGAATACGCCAGAAATGAGGATACCGAGAAGGGCATACCTCAGCACGTCCCAAAGAGGATGGCCGACCAGAAGCTTTCGAAGGAATCAGAACCAAGAGAAGGAAAGAATGAGAGAAAACGGCAAAGGGACTTACCAAGGCAACAGGGACAGAACATGCTCTGTTTGCAAAAGAGCAAAACAGAGGAACCCGGGATACCCAGAAAAACTCCATTATAAAAGGAGGGGACGGGTTATGAAGAAGGCAGCGAGAAAAATAGAAAAGAAGCACAAAAAAAAAAAGAAATTCTCTAGGAAGAACCATTAGAAAAATCCACCCAGAAAGAAAATACTAAGGGAAGAACAAAAATACTGTTTTCCCGATATCCTGTAAAAGCCACTACTGCACATACTCGGATTCAACAGGAATCAAACTTTGCAAGTTTTGAAGGCTGAAATAGCCATTCAAGACTGCAACTTTTGAGCTTGATTGGACCTTGTATCACGTCCTAGTGAGCTTTCTGTAATCAAACAGACAATTTGTTAATAAAATACTGCTTATTAATTCCCAGGATCCCACTGCACCTTTTTCTTTATCGTTCTTTTTTTTTGCTAATCCTGTCTTTCTTCTGAATTTACGTTGTTAATATTTTGGCATTCTACAATATCCTCGTTTGTCATTTTTGTATGATGTCAGGAGTATTCTCTGCACCTACTTGACTCTTAAACAGCTCGTTAGCTGCGGTGAGCCAAGGCCCGGTCCACCAAATCCTCTCTTCCTTTTTTTTCATTTAGGCCCGGGATCCTTGGGCCTGAGTATCTTGAAAGAAAAGCACTCTCACACAGGTTCTGTACAATATCCAAGAAGGTCCAAGATTGGTCAATGACAAATAGCAGAGCAAGCTTGCTGGATTCCCATACCTCACGGGCGTGCTTACAAAACCACAACAAGTGGCTAGTTGTTTCCCCAGGTTGACCACATAAGACACAAGCATCATTCTCGATAATTTTCCTTCGTATGAGGTTATCCTTGGTGGCTAGGATATTCCAGCCAACTTTCCATGCGAAATGTCTAAGCTTGTGAGGGAGTTTCAGCTGCCAAATACTTCTCCACACCCGTTTGCGCATTGAGGCATTTGAGCAATCTCCCATGTTTTGTTCTAGCCTTTCCTCGTAGGCTAATGCATATGCCGACTTGACTGAAAATTTACTAGAATTATTAGCAGCCCAAATCAGTCTATCACATCTGCCAGTTGAGCTTAATGAAATACCCAAAATAGCTTAAGCATCCTCAACATAGAAGCACTATTTGACCAACTCCACGTCCCACTCAAAGGCATCTTTGTTTATGAGATCCTTGACCAGAGCAACATGTGGACTCGGCTTTTCAGGAGAAACCACCATGTAGTTGCTCGGTCTTGGCACCCATTTATCGCACCACACTCTAATGTTAACTCCATCACCCACCTGCCATCTAATACCCCTTCGCACCACCCCTTGAGCTGCCATAAGGCTCCTCCATGCATAGGACGGGTTTCTTCCCATGTCAGCATCCACAAAACTACCATAAGGAAAATATTTAGCTCTAAAGACTCGGCAGAATAGGGAAGAGGTGTTTGTTTGCAACCTTCATCCCTGTTTCGCTAAGAGAGCTATATTGAAGAGTTTCAAGTCGTGAAAGCCCAAACCTCCTCTATCTTTTGGCATGCACAGCTTCTCCCAACTTAACCAAGCTAATTTCCTCTCCTTATTTGCTTGGCCCCACCAGAACTGTCTAGTTGTCCCAGCAAGTTCATCGCACAGATTGTTTGGCAAGAGAAAACAGCTCATGGTATATGACAGCACCGCTTGTGCGACTGCCTTAATTAAAATTTCTTTGCCGGCGCTAGTCAATAATTTTTCCTTCCAGCCAGACACCTTGTTCACCACTCTCTATTTCAAGTGAGCAAAGGTATTGGACTTAGATCTCCCAACTAGAGAGGGTAATCCGAGGTAGGTTTCATGAGGTTTGATCACATGGGCTCCGAACATGGTTTTCACATCTTCTCTTATCCCATCATCCGTGTTGGGGCTAAAAAAGAGTGAAGTCTTGTTTCTGTTTAGTTGCTAGCCCAAAGAGGCTTCATAGACTTGTAACAATCGTTGAATCTCAGCTGCATCCTCCCTTGTTGCTCATCTAAAAATAATACTATCATCGGCAAAAAAAAGGTGCAAAACTTTGGGTCCCTTTGCTGAGGCAGCCACCCCTTTAAGCTTTTTCTATTAGACAGCATTGTGTATGAGTGTAGAAAGGCCCTCTACCCAAATGAGGAAGAGATAAGGAGACAATGGGTCTCCTTGCCTTAGCCCCCGAGTTGGTTGTATCTTACCGCAAGGATGTCCATTAATTCTCACTGCATAGGTCACCAAAGACACACATCTCATCACTATGGAAATCTAGTCATCACGAAAACCCTAATCTCTTCATTATTTGTTGCAAGCAAACCCACTCAACTTGGTCATAAGCCTTGCTCATGTCGAGCTTTAGAACCATTTCACCACATTTACCCTTCTTTTTTTTGTTTATATGGGTCATCATCTCATGGGCCATAAGTACATTATCAGTGATAAGTCTTTCTGCCACAAAAGCGCTCTGATTCTCACAAACAATTTCCTGCAAGACAAATTTCATTCTGTTTGCCACCACCATAGAGGCTAGCTTATATGCCGCATTGCGTAAGCTAATAGGCCTATAGTCTGTAACCCTCTCCGGATTCTTGGTTTTAGGGATTAGTACGATATGGGTATCATTAAAGTGTGGAGGAGCAGTGCCATGGTTAAGAAAATCTAAAGCAGTAGTAATGACAATAGATTTAACTATAGGCTAGAAATGTTGGTAAAAAAGGGGAGGCATACCATCGAGTCTGGGCGCTTTTAAGGGATGTATCTGCTGAAGAGCCTTCTCCACCTCCTGTGCATTAAAGTTTCTAAGCAATGAAACATTCATCCTGTCAGTGACTTTTGTGTGAATGGCCTCAAGTAGCTCCTCCTCCACTACTGGTGACGAGGATGTAAACAGCTGTTCATAATAATCAAAAAAAGTCCTGCCAATTTGTTCCTCATCCTCCTGCCAAGTGTTATCAAAATCTAGCACCCTATTTATGGCATTTCTTTGCAACCAGTTAGAAGCTTTTGTGTGGAAAAAGGTGGTGTTCTTATCACCTGCACTCAACCAATTGTTTCGAGACCGTTGGTGCCACATATCCTCCTCCACATACAGCCACCTATTCAACTCCTTCTTCATGGCATGAATGGCCTCTAAGGCCGACTCACCACCCCTCATATTCTCCAATAACTGAAGTTTACTTTGCAACTTGGAAATCTGTTTACCAATGTGGCCTAAAGAGTGTTTGTTCCACTCGGTTAGTGAAGCGCGGCACTCCTCCAAACAACGAAGAAGTGGCCAGTTCGTCCCCAAAATTCTACCTCTTTCCCAAGCATTAATGACCACCTCGGAGCATCATTCGTCCCTTAGCCACAATGATTCAAATCTAAATAGCTTTGTCCTCTTTTTCCACTGTCCTGTTGATTTTGCATTCTTGAGAATCAGCATGCTGTGATCGGACACAGAATTGGCCACATGGAAGAACTTTGAAAGTTCAATTATGTGTATAAACACCCTTGAACGTTTAGACCCCCAAATTACAACTTAACCAATACAAGCATTATGTCAAACAACTAGTGTGCGAAAAATGAACATAAACTATAATATAGAATTGGAAAAACTATCTAAGCCAAATTAAAATCACAACCCACAGCAGATAATAAAAAGGCAAAGATAAAAGGGAAGGAAAATGTAAACACAAAGACAACACGCGATGTGTTATCAAAGAGGAAACCGAAGCTCTTAGCGTAAAACCTCTCCGCCGCCTTTCAAGCGGTAAACAATCCACTAGAAAATGTAGTTGGGATACATGGACAGCAATAGACCCTCCAAGCCTAATCTACCCAGTGCACCTAAGCCCTCCAAGCTTCTTGCTCCAACAAGGTTGCGCCGAACCTTTTTCTTTTCAAGCTTCCCGGATTCCGCTATTAGACCGTAGCATCAACCAATGTAGATTGGTTCCTTCCTAATTGCTTTCCAAAAAACCAAACAACCCTCTCACAGTAATGAATATGGTAAGAACAAGGTTTTGGTAAAAAGCCTCTCAAGGATTTGACAATGGAGAGGAAGAGAGTTGAGGAATTTGAAGAGACTCTAATGTATAAATTGTAGGTGAATCAATCTTATTTTTTTTAGGATTTCTCTCTCAAAATTCTCTCTGGAAGCTCTCTTTCATTTGTGGGTATAAGGGGTATTTATACTGGAGTGAGAGAGGAATGTGAAACGTCAGGTTTTACAAAACAGGGGTGGCTCGCGGCTTGACCTCACGACTTGACTGAGTCGTGAGATCCAGTTGCGAGATAACCGTATGGCCAGTTGTCATGTTTTGTCCTGTAGTGCTCCAGCTAGCATGACTGTTCACCTTCTGGCACGCTTGGCACGTGTACTACGTCTGGCAGCTTGAAGCCGCGAGCCACCCGCGAGAACAAGCCGCAAGTCTCTGTTTTCTTGCACACTCTTGAGCAATCAACACTCTATCTCACTCACTACCCTTACAACAAACCCACCTAAATACAGGGTTACTAAATGCTGAAATACAATCAAATTTGGCACAGAATAAAGCCAATAAAATGGTTGATTAAATTCAACCTTACAATCTCCCCCTTTGACTATTCCGTGACAAAACCCTAAAACAGACTCTAAACTTAACATGTGAGTTGGGAACAGTTGAATAAAACTCACTCACACCTAACACTAGAAGCTGTGAAGCACTTGAATCATAAGAACATGAAACTCCTGAAACACAACAATACACCATGATCATTGTATGCAGAAAAGTATGAAATGCATATGAAACAAGCTTAAGGTGATCAAGCAAAGATGAAGTGAAGTATCAAATCATGGCTTGATCAACCAAGTAATCACCACAAGGTAGTGATCACAATGTTCATTCACACCTGGAATGAAAACTTTAACATACAAGTTAACAAGAACAAAGCAAGATACTTGTATGCCCAACACTCAACCAATGCATAATACACTAAGTATATGCATCTAGGAACAATCCTACAAGGGCACAAGAGTGACAGTACATAAATCAAAATGCAAGACATTTAGATAGAGGTACTGATATAATGAAAGCATAAAAGGCTGCATTAAGCAAGGTATAAACCATAAAGCTTACAGAATATGCATAAAACAAAACCCTAAAAGCTTACATAAGCAACATGGGTACAAAACAAAATATAACAATATAAACTGAATAACATCAACAATATATATAAAAGATTAAACCAAGATTAGAAACAAGAATACACCAAAACCATAGTGTATCAACCCATATAAACAAAAAAAACAAAAAACATAAACCAATAAGTTTAAAGGTTAAGACTTAAAAGAAGAGTATGTGTGAACTCCCTCTATCACTATGCACACTTCCCTTTGAACTTTCTCCCTTTTATTGAATGCTATATCTCCCCCTTTTTGGCACGAATAGCTAAAGGTTGTCGTCCAACTTCTGTTGAATAGCGTCAAGCTGATTCTCCATTGTCTCGAGTCGCATTTGAACATGGTTGTTTGTGGAGTAGAGAAGTGTCACCATCTCATCAATGCGTTTTTGAATATTTTCAAGCAAACTACCCAGTCTGTCAGTTTGAGGATCAGTCTGGGCTTGCGGAATGTTGGCTTGTGAAACTTCAGGAATAACACACGAAGAAGGTGTGGTATGTACAGGTGTCTCTGACTCAGGAGCAGATGTAGTAACCGGAGAGATGTGTGCACTCTTTGGTGTTTTAGAGGAGTGACTTCTGCTAGCTTGAAGAGTGTACATGGAAATAGGACGCTGACGGGTCAACATTTTTCCATCTGTGGGAGGAACAACTCCTTCACGAAGAATGAGCTTCATGATGAGACTGTAAAATGGAATAATTTCTCGAGCTACAGTTCGAACCGCGGTCTACCTCATGGTGTAAAAGATGTGAGCACAAATATCAAGAGGGGCTCCTGTAATAAGATCACAAAGGAATTGAGCTCTCCCAAGATTTATGAATGTAGTGTTGGACAGTGGGTAGAGATTAGTGAACATGATCAACTTCAGTGTGGTCAGCTCTGGTGCAAACTTTGCGGTGCTGATGGATGTGCCTGTATTGGATACTTCATGATCAGAGCCTAGGATTTGTAGAATGTCTTGAATCTCTAGAGTTCAATCATCATACAGAGTTAGTTCCACATTTTGAGGTCTAGTGATGCTGAGAACATCTGCGATGGAGTTTGGGGAAACGCCAAATTCCTTTCCTCTGACCCAAAAAATAAGTTCAACTCCAAAATCACTTGCATTACAGAAGCATTCCTTAACCAGTTTATCCATTGGATTGACAAAATTCCCAAACAAGTTTGCCCAATCTCGTGGCTCAAAGATTCGAGGGATAAAAGTGGTTCTTAAGGTGTTAAATTCAACCACCCGTTCCACTATAGGAGTTGACTTGTCAAAGACATTTGAGTAGATGTGTGAGGTAAGCGGGGTTCTAAACCTCTCCTCATTGGAGTCTTGAGATGACTGTGATGAGAGTCGAGTCCTTTTAGCAACTGGGGTTGCTGGATCGTCAGCAACAATGTCTTTACCCTTAGAGGATCGACGAGACATCTGCAAGAGAGTAGTCCCACAGCAAAGAACCAAAAACAGCACCACATAAGATGAATATCAACATGATTCAATGCAATTAAGAGTGAAAACTAGAGAATTTAATACACAAATACTAACTTAAGACAGTTCAGACCCAAACAAACCACCATCAATACTAAAGTGCACAATACGACAGGTGCAGCAAAATGGTGAAAGTGTAATAGAGCATAGAGAGACACAAATTCAGAAATAGTTGTCAATGAGACAGTCTACCATGACCATGATATGCAGAAAATGACAACATTTGAACATTAGGAATGGATAGCAAAAATCAGACCATATAATCCAAAATAAAGCACATGGCAGTGAGACATAAAGACACAATAATATGAGATAAGTTATCCAATGCCATAAGCATACTGCAATACACACACAAATGGATGGAACAAGTCGCAAAAAGTACCAAACCCATATATCAAAGAGTTTAAAAATCAACAACAGGCAAATAATAGAACAAAGGAAAAAGCACAATGTAATCAATCAACATGAAAACGGATGAAATCAACAATAAACACAACTAGCCATACCTATCAAACAAAGAGAGGAATGTTTCGAACACAGTATCTATCCAAATGGCAAGAAAAACATTCATTAAGCAGGGAAAAAGAGATGAGGAAAACAAGACCCATACCTTTTCTTGATGATTTTGAGAAGAGATGAAGCACCAATGAAGTTTGAAAATGGGTACACGGAGTGTTTGGGAAGGAGATAGTTGAGAAAGAAGATGAATAGTCACAAAAGTTCAAGGGAAAACTGAAAAAGATTTAAAAACTGCCCCTATTTTAGCCAAACACGCGTTTTTTGCGACTGAGGTGAGTCGCCAACAAATCGCCAGGTCAAGCCGACAGAACATTCAAAGACAAAAATTAGATAAATTTTTCTAAGTGTTTTTCACGACTGGAAGGTCTACCCGCGAGGGAGTCGCGAGCTGAGCCGCGAAAATCTCTAAGTAACCCTTGCGACTGGACCTTCCACTCGCGAACAAGTCGCCAATATTAACCCGCGAACTCGCGACTGAGGCCCGCGACTTGACTAACCCGCGACTGAGTCGCCAAAACAGAGCAAAAATGAATTTTTGAAATTTTCAAATTTTGAGAACAAAATACTTTCCAAAAACACCTAAAACATTCAAAAATTTGATTGTGCTTGAATTAACAAAGATTGAGCATGTGAAAACACATTTCATCAAGTACAATTACATAAATAAATATGGCATTTATTGAACATAAACTTGTGTGTTGTGTGTAGATATTAACAATGAGATAGTCCTTAGTCTAATGTGAAGTTTCAATGATCAATTCAACCAAGGCATACACAATTAGCACTAGATCATGTGATCCATCTCAATTATAGAAATATGTATATATGACCTCCCACAAAACTTGATAACATATTTTGGAGCTTTACATTTGACTCCACTTTCATTCATAACATTTGATCTTTTTGATCCTTTCGAGAAAAACCCCTCTCATTGTGAGAGTGATAATAGATATTTCACCTTGATGAGATAGTCTTTGGCTTTTTGAATAAACATTCACTTTAATTTTAGGTCGCTTACCCTTTTTCCTAGTCGAATACTAGAATGTGCGACAGGCTTTTGCAGCTCAATATCTCTTTTCATTTGGAGATTTACATTTGGTGAGCTCTTTTTAGCAAAAACAAAAATAAAGAGTGGGAAGATATATAGACACAAGTCTATGCATGTCTCAAGATCATCATAACCATTCACTAATCATTCATGACAAGTTTGAAGATCTATTTACAATAATCACATAGATTTCAAGATTTCTCCCACAGTGATATGAGTGCAATGAAACAAGCTATGCTCGAAAATGCACAAAGCCATTAGTACAAAGGTACAAGGCAAAACATGTTTTGAGACAAAAACTCAACAATGTCAATCAAACTTTTAGATTTTTTGATTTTTATGTAATTTTTCCTAGTCGAATACTAGAATGTGCGACAGGCTTTTGCAGCTCAATATCTCTTTTCATTTGGAGATTTACATTTGGTGAGCTCTTTTTAGCAAAAACAAAAATAAAGAGTGGGAAGATATATAGACACAAGTCTATGCATGTCTCAAGATCATCATAACCATTCACTAATCATTTATGACAAGTTTGAAGATCTATTTACAATAATCACATAGATTTCAAGATTTCTCCCACAGTGATATGAGTGCAATGAAACAAGCTATGCTCGAAAATGCACAAAACCATTAGTACAAAGGTACAAGGCAAAACAAGTTTTGAGACAAAAACTCAACAATGTCAATCAAACTTTTAGATTTTTTGATTTTTATGTAATTTTTGGATTTTTGACGCAAGAAGAAAAGGATTGAAAACAAAAACAAAAACAAAAAATATGCACAAATAGACAAACAAACAACCATCAACATAAACAATAAGCAAACAATCAAACATCGTCATAAAGCATAGGAAGTATTAATGCATGGACATGTTGTAATGTTTATGCATAAGTACCCTTTTTCACCCACATGTCACTTGCATTTGGGGTGATTTCCTTATAGGATTGGGTACGGGAGTTAGGGCTTTCAAACCTTCGTGAGAAGCTTTCCAAGCAGTTGGTGAATGCACCAATCATCTTCATCATGTTCATCATTCCGGGATCACCATTTTGATCTCTCGATTGTTCACTTGCCCAATTTCTTCTATCATTTCTAGGTCCTCGTGACCTTTGAGGAGTTGCACTATTCTTTGCTTTCAGCTTTTGGCAATTTGGTCGAGTATGCCCTTGAAGTCCGCAGTGATGACACACATAAGCTGATCTAGGACCTTTTTGTGGTCGTGGACGGGACTTGGCTCGAGATTCAGACCTGCCCACAGATTGATTACTGGAATTCAACAACCGTTCATTCCCCACATTTCTCTTCTCCTCTATCTTGGGCTTCTCAGCAATAAGACCAACATCAGCTGATTCTTTAGCCTTTATAAACTTCACTTCTTTAGTGACATTTCCAGATGAGCTACTTCCTCCGGTATATCCCAACCCGGATTTTTCTGAAAAGCACTTTTACGATGAAATAACATCATCTAGCTTCTTGTTGGTGACCCTCTCAATTTTAGCATTTGCTTGCACAACCTCTTGCTCAAGAAATCTCACTTTTGTGTAAGCTTCTGATAGCTCACCATTCAGTGTTTCTATTTCACATTTGGCCTCCCTATATCGGATTAGGAGACTTTTATAATCCTCCTCTGCCTTCTTCATTTTTCTCACAGCTGCTTTGGCCACCCTTGTGTACTCACCCGACTTCTCCAGGAGTGAGTTATAATTCTCTTGAAGATTGGTTGTGCTTTCATCTTCTTCAGCATCTGATTCTTCAACAATTCCCAGTGATTCTTCATCACTATGTTCTCCAAGGTCTCGCACAAGTAAATTCAACTCATCTGAAGACTCAACATGAGCAATAGTCATAAAAGCTAAGTAGTTCCCCTTTCCATCATAGCTTTCTTCAGATTCTGAGTCGGATGAATCCGAGTCACTCAATGTCGTGGCATACACTTTGCCTTTTGATTTCAAATAATTCGGACATTCTTTCTTAAAGTGTCCATGCCCGTTACATTCGAAACAAGTGACACCTTGTGTAGGTTGGGATTCTTTTCCATCTTTCTTTTTGAATTCCCTTTTCTCCCTTCCTGAACTTTGGAATTTTCCTTTATCACCAAATTTGCCATTATTTTTGAATTTCAAGAATTTTCTGAAATTTTTTACAAGGTAAGCAACATCTTTGTCAACCACATCTTCTCCCGATGAGTCATGATCTTCCACCTTCTCATTAATGGTCTTAAGAGCAAGAGATTTACTCTTCCGTTGATTGGGCAGCGACATCTCATAGGTCTGAAGAGAACCAACCAGCTCCTAGACTCTGATGTCATCAAGGTCCTTGCTCTCTTCAATCGCTGTCACTTTAGCACGAAAACTTTCCGACAATGATCGAAGGATCTTCCTTACAATTTTAGAGTCCTCCGTTTTCTCTCCCAAATTGAACTTGCTGACAATCACCTCATTCAGCTTGCTATAGAAAGAGTCAAAGGACTCATCCTCACTCATTTTTAACTCCTCAAACCGAGTGGTTAGCATCTGCAACTTAGTGTCTTTTACCTTCTTCGTGCCTTCGTAAGTGGTCTCCAATATCTCCCATGCTTCTTTAGCAACGGTAATGTGAGAGATCCTCTGAAATTCATCTGGAGAGATACCACAGAAAATAACATTGAGTGCTTTACTGTTAGCATTAGATGCAGCAAGTGCTGCCTTATCCCATGTGGATTTGGCTTCCTCAGGCCTGGTCCAACCTATCTCAACAGCATCCCAAACATACTCATTAATGGAACACAGAAAAACTCTCATGCGAACTTTCCAAAAAGCATAATTACTACCATCAAAATATGGAGGTGCATTTAGGGATTGAGACCAATCCATCTCAAAAGGGAGTCAAGGATCACACAATGGTAATGAAACCACAAGATGTGTACCCGCTCTGATACCAATTGAAAGTTCAATTATGTGTATAAACACCCTTGAACGTTTAGACCCCTAAATTACAATTTAACCAATTCAAGTATTATGTCAAACAACTAGTGTGTGGAAAATAAACATAAGCTATAATATAGAATTGGAAAAACTATCTAAGCCAAATTAAAATCACAACCCACAGCAGATAATAAAAAGGCAAAGATAAAAGGGAAGGAAGATGCAAACACAAAGACAACATGCGATGTGTTATCGAAGAGGAAACCGAAGCCCTCGGTGTAAAACCTCTCCGCCGCCCTCTAAGTGGTAAACAATCCACTAGAAAATGTAGTTGGGATACATGGACAACAATAGACCCTTCAAGCCTAATCTACCCAGTGCACCTAAGCCCTCCAAGCTTCTTGCTCCAACGAGGTTGCGCCGAACCTTTTTCTTTTCTAGCTTCCTGGATTCCACTACTAGACCGTAGCATCAACCAATGTAGATTGTTTCCTTCCTAACTGCTTTCCAGAAAACCAAACAGCCCTCTCACAGTGATGAATATGGTGAGAACAAGGTTTTGGTAAAAAGCCTCTCAAGGATTTGACAACGGAGAGGAAGAGAGTTGAGGAATTTGAAGAGACTCTAATGTATAGATTGTAGGTGAATCAGTCTTGTTTTTCTTTAGGGTTTCTCTCTCAAAATTCTCTCTGGAAGCTCTCTTTCATTTGTGGGTATAAGGGGTATTTATACTGGAGTGAGAGAGGAATGTGAAACGTCAGGTTTTACAAAATAGGGGTGGCTCGCGGCTTGACCTCGCGACTTGACTGAGTCGCGAGATCCAGTCGTGAGATAACCGTATGGCTAGTTGTCCTGTTTTGTCCTGTAGTGCTCCAGCTAGCATGACTGTTCACCTTCTGGCACGCTTGGCACGTGTGCTGCGTCTGGCAGCTTGAAGCCGCGAGCCACCAGCGAGAACAAGCCGCGAGCCACCAGCGAGAACAAGCCGCGAGTCTCTGTTTTCTTGCACACTCTTGAGCAATCAACACTCTATCTTACTCACTACCCTTACAACAAACCCACCTAAATACAGGGTTACTAAATGCTGAAATACAAGCAAATTTGGCAGGGAATAAAGCCAATAAAATGGTTGATTAAATTCAACCTTACAAACTTAGTTGTAGGAAACATGACTGTCCAATCCGTCGAAACAAAAGCTCTATCCAAGCGTTCACGGACCCACCCTTTTGAGCCAAGTCTTCGACTCCACGTGAAGTCCGACCCATAGTAGCCCAAGTCACGTAGTTCACACCTATTAATGGTGTCCCGAAACAACTTCATTTGACCCTCGGGTCTTGCGCTACCTCCCTCTTTTTTATTAGCATGAAGAAGCTCATTGAAGTCACCCATGATCACCCAAGGGAGATCGCATTTGTTATTGAGATTCCTAATCAGTGTCCAAGACCTAAAAAGTTATTAATACATAACGAAATCGTCATTAATACATGACCTAAAAAATTATTAATACATAACAAATCTGTCATTAATACATGACTTAAAAAGTTATTAATATATAACTTAATCGTCATTAATACATGACCTAAAAATTTATTAATACATAACAAATCCATCATTAATAAATGACCTTAATAATGGTCATTAATACATGATCTAAAAAGTTATTAACACATAACGAATCTTCATTAATACATGACCTAAAAAGTCATTAATACATAACGAATCTGTCATTAATACATGACCTTAAAAGTTATTAATACATAACATAATGGTCATTAATACATGACCTAAAAAGTTATTAATACATAATGAAATCGTCATTAATACATGACCTAAAAAGTTATTAACACATAACTAATCCGTCATTGATACATGACTTATAAAGTTATTTAAAGGCATAACATAATGACCTCAAAAATGGTTGAAAGTTAACACGTCAAGGATACGACAATTAAGAAATATAGCATCAAAATATTCGAACATGAAGCAAAATATTGCCAAAGCAAATAAAATAAACATGCTCAAAACAAGTGAGCCCAAGAGATTGTTTCTTAGATACTAAAAGCAGGAAATATAAACTTACTCAAAACAAACGAGCCTATGGAATTGTTTTTCAAAAGCTAGAAATAAAAGAAGTGTTTCGAGTAGGATTAGAAGGAGACAGATCCAGTGGAGCCTCAGCAATGACAACAGTATCATCTTCCATCCTATCATCTACATTACTAGCTACCTCATCAGTTTAAAGACAATCTGCCAGAATCTCCTTCTCAATCGCCTCCATGTCAAGAGTAGAAAGGTCAAAACCTAGATGATGTTTAGCCATGTACTTGTGAAAAAGTTCAAAACCTTCCACATAATAGTCATACAGCTTATTAGAATATGCGTCAGACTTCTTAAACTTTTCAACCACCTTAAAGTCAATTTTTTGAAAAATAAGCGTAGCATCTTCGATTTGCTTATCTTTCAGCCTAGAGAAATCCTTCTCAATCTTCACATCTTGCTCTAGAACTTTCACATGATCCTGAGCCTAATTCACCTCGTCAAAAAGTGATGTAACCTTAGTCTTCAACACTTCATTCTCAGCAAAAAGTGCTTCCACCTTGGACTGGGCAACTACGTACTTTTCCTCATAGTCCAAGTATTTCCCAAAAAGATAAAAGGATTCACCCAACACCTTGAGCATAAAAGGTTAGAAGAAATCAAAAGAAAAACCTTCATGCAAACATATCACAAGAGTAAAGAGCAAACCTGCATAACCTTGTGAACATAAGAAGACACTAGTTCAGCAAAAAGTGTTGTTGTCAGTGGTTTCAAGTCCTCGACAAAAATGAAATCATGGCCTTCACCACTACACAATCAACATCGTCCCAAAAAGTGCCAACCACTGCCCGATCTCGCCTTTTGCTTCGATTCACCTCAACAGTAGGCATAATCATTTCCAATGATGAAGTGGGTGAAGCAAGACTCTGGAAGGTCAATATGCTCAATCTTTTTAATAGCCTCAATGTTCTTTTTGGACGAAATTAGAAGGTTCAGGTCCAAGAAAGTGAAGAAAAAGAAACTGTGGAGATATGTGTTCGTCAAAATCAGAGATGCTCTCAAACAAACCCTACATACATGTAAAGGATTTTTACAAGGTTGAGAAATAACAAGCATGTGCATACACTGATGCATACACACACACACACACAAAGAAAATGAAGGACACACTAGACACAGGAGTGCCCCACCTACGAAGCAATTTGGGAGCATCTTTTGAATTTTCACTCGAAGTGGTTTCCCAACCATCACCAGGCATGAAGAAGAAATTAGTTTTCCACTCGCGAAGGGAAGAAGGGTAATCAAAAACTAACCTTGACTTTTTGTCCCAAGGTTTAAATTCCCAATAACCAAGAAGCTTGGATTGTCCTAAACGATAAAGATGTAAGAATTCTTCTACCTTAAGGATATCCCCTTCATTGGTAGATATCCACATCACCATTCAACATACAACTGTTCTTCATGAGTTGGGGACAAGCTGAGTAGGAGTGAGTTTTAGAAGAAGGAATAACTCTCTAATAAAGGGATGAATAGGAAAACGGAGGCCATTGACAAAGTCAGCCTCATAGAAGCAAACTTCATCAGGAAAATAAGAGCAGACTTTGTCACTAGCATCAGGAATCCTAATTTTAATAGAAGGAGAAAATTGGAATCTATTCCTAATTCTAGATTCATCTTTCTTTTTGAGAGTGTAGAGCACCCTTAAAGCTATAAAAGGGGTTTTTTGAGAAGAGACCTTAGAAGCATTGTCTTGTTCAGATGAAGATAAACTTGTTTCAAGCTCACTAGATCAAACTTCCCTCTCACCAAACATCCTCGACAAGATTTGGGCAAAACTCACCGACCGATGAATCAGTGGAAAAAGAAAAACCAGAATATTCCTAAAGGGAAAATTCCGCCCCACAAAAAACCAACTTGGGAACATCCCTTACCTTGAAAGTCAAGAAAACCACACAAATGAGCAAAAAAGAAGGAAATAGAATGGCAATCTAGCCTAATCGAAGAATAGTCCACCATAAAAACGAAGAGAAAAAAGAAGTTTTGAAGAAAAGACTTACCATAATCTCTAGAAGTAGTAAAGAAGAGGAGAGCTCCAAAAAACCAAAAAGAAAAAATTTGATGGAAAAACGTGCGCAAGAAACCTGAGAGGCAGCTCCTTGGTACGACGAGGCAATCTTAGCCTTACACATGTCACGAGGACAAACAAAACGTCATCTCACAATAAATGCGAGTACACGGAAAATGAAGAGACAAAATTTATTTTATTCCTATCTTGTCACATAGACAAAGACATGAATAAGGGGCAACTGATGAGTCCAAATTCTAACGGCTTCGTCAATCATAATGGACGAACCCAAGATACATTATGCATTTATGGCAAGCATTTATGCCAAAGAGTAATAGACGGAGCAACGAGAAAGAAGACGTTAGACAAATCAAAGCATCAGTTTGTAACGTATTAACCGTTACAAATGAGAATAAATGTAGAGATCCGTTGTTCATTAAAGATAAGATGGCTATAAAGGCAGAGAGAAATAGAACCAAAAGATACATAATTCTCATCCCAAAAACTACTCCCAAGTTAAATTATTTTTACGATATATTTAATTTCATTCTAACTTAATCATTGATTATTTTTACGATATATTTAATTTCATTCTAACTTAATCATTAGAGGGTTTTTGACAAACATCACACCGGTTTATTTCTTTCTCTCTATTTCATATCTTATTGCAGGTTCGTCTTTAGACAAATCCATCCTCATCGTCTGTTGACATAGACGAGATCTCAATTGACGATTTCATGCATAATCAATTACCATTGCATAGACCTCCAATAATTGGGTTGTGCTAATTATGCATCGTGGTTTATCATGCTCCTTTTTTTATTGCAATTCTACGAAGGATGATAATAATATTATAACTTGAAACCCAACTTTGTGCGATTCTAGTCATCATATGTTATTGCCGTTCCACATGTCAAACATGAGCCCTTACTCTTAAGAAAATATGTGGTTGACATTCTACGCCATAATTGCTACAACAACCCAACAATATCCAATAAAGATATTGAAATTAAACTTGGCCGAAAGATTAAACTTAAGACTTACGTCAACATTCTACAAGGCATTTTCTCCAAATTTGAAAATTATAAACAAATTTGTCAAAAAAAAAGAAAATTATAAACAAATTGTCAACGCTGGAATGCTTGATTATAGAGGCTTTTTTGCCATGTTCAGCCACCTTAAGCCCCAAAATTCCAACCACCAAATGAAAAATACTTTGACATTTTTTCATAAATTGTAATATATTTTACATATGGATTATGGAAAAATTCAGCTACAATCAGAAAAATGCAAGAATTTCCTACGCGGGTACATATTAACACAAGGAAAATCTAACACAAGACGTTGTTGGATTACCTACACCTTCCTAATACACTTCAGATTGTCCACCAGAAGATCAAATAATTGAGATGCCAATTATCACCACCAGTATATAGCATGCCTTCTTTTCTCTGTTTCACTTTGATCCAAAGCTCCACTTTGGTGAATTGCTTGCTAAATTCTAGGACTAATTATAATCCTCATAAGAACCCAAAAAGAATTGTCTCCCACATGTGCACAAACACAGACAAAGATTGCCTGAGCCCACACATGCTGAAGTATTTGGTAATATTTTGGTCTATATAATAGACCTACAATGAATTAAAATATTGTTTGGGACCACAAAGGTGTTCCCATTTGAAGTGTCTCTTTTTTCTTGATTTTTGACCAATCGATTAAAGTGGCTTTTGTAGATACATGAACATGTCCTGCAAAGGTGAGAGCTGGTCCATTTGGTACTGAACTTGTGGGGCAAAAGGGTCCTCAGCGAAGCTATCCATGTAATTGTACTGAAAATAATCAAACGCATTGTCTATGTCATTGTCATTCCATTTTGGCTCACTTTGGACCTCCTTTTCCCATGCAACTTCCGGGGACACCACTTGCTCCGAGCAACTCGTGTCCGTGTGCAACACCGGCACCGAATCCGAAGTGTCCATGTGTAATTGGTCATTGCTGATCATTGGTTGTGTCACTGTTGTGTTCTGCCTAGACACCATGATTTTTGGTTTTTGCTCCTCCTCCTCTATTTCTGCGAACTTTTCCATTTTTTGGTCCAATGGTTGATATTTCTCTAGTGTGCCTTTCTTGTTGTAGATTCGACATAAGACCCAATCATCAAGCTGCAATACAAAATAAATTCTGTCAAACTTAGCCATTAAGATCTCAATTTTATTGAACATTATATAAAGATTAATCTCATTTGAATTGATACGGTTAGGTGTAAGGCAACCTAAAAATATCGTTTTTGTACCTAACCCAATAAAATAGTCCAACCATATTGAATATCAGATAAAATAAAAGTTTAGTCAGGCTCATTCTGTGGTCCATAATGTGCATATACCATCCCATTTAGGCTAATAATTTTGTAAAACGAATAAAAAATCATTTTCTTTGATAAAAGCATATGTCATGGATGATGAAAATAGATTTGAGTACAACATGAAAAAACGTTTATTATATGAACAAATTTGACTAGTATCAAAAACCAGTAAAATTTTCAAAAATTGCAGATTAATTAAAGGGAAGGAAAAAGAACATACCCTCAAGTTATTCTTTTTGCCAGCAGATCGATCCACATTTGCAAGACGATATTCATGCATGATCCAGTTGGTTTTGATTCCTCTAGGGGCTTTGCCAGCATAGAAAACAAGTGCTTTCTTAATACCCAACGGTTTGGGCTTTCCAATGGGCTTGTCAGCTCCGGTTGCCTTCCAATATCCGGCTCCTGCCGCCCGGTTTGGCCTTGAACCGTTTGGATATTTTCTATCCCTTGGGGAAAAGAAGTACCACTCCTTTTCTCCATAAAGAGCCATTTCTGCAAAAGATCAACAAGAACCAAAAAAAATCAGAACCACCCAAATTATATTTCAAGAAGTTCTATCTAGATTCTAGGCCCAGATGTAGATTTTTTAAAAATAAAGTATAATATCCACAACAAAAACGAATTAAAAAGTGAAAATTTTGCAGCTTTTTTCTGATTTCTAACAATCTATCAAGTGGGAAAATTAAGAAGAAAATGAAGAAATTCAAGTAAATTTTTTCCAAATTCAGCAAACCCATTTCCCAAAACTGAAAATAAAATCCAAAAATTTTAGTTATTGGTTAGAAAATTCAACACCCACCCCCCATCCATAAAAAAAAGTTGATCTGTTTTCCAATTTCAGAAGTTAACAATTTTAAGAAAATTGAAGTGAGATTAAGCAGACCTATGTCCCAAAACTTGACCAAAAAAAAAAAAAAAAAAAAACTCAAAATCTAATATTTGATTGGTAAAAGAAAGAAGAATCTGGAAATTAAGGTTACCTGGAAGCTGCCATGGATCATACTTGTAAAGATCAATCTCCCTAATAATAGGAACAGCAAGAGGCAGAGAAGCACATTTCCTACACAAATAATGATTCACCAACTCCTCATCTGTTGGGTGAAATCTGAACCCAGGTGGTAACTCTAACTCACTCGACATATCCACTTAACTTTTTTTTTTCTCTTCTCTTCAAGCTTGAATCAAACTAGGCCTCTCTCTCTCTCTCTCTCTCTCTCTCTGTTCTTGTTCTTCTTCTTGTTCTTCTTGGTTGAAAACAGACACTGCTTGAATGAAACACGAAGCATACACAAGGTACACAATGACTTATATATAGAAGAGCACAAAAAAAAAAAGGGACGCCAAGAGGAATAAGCACGTGGGGGTGTGTTGCAAGGTCGTATCTAGAACTGAAAAACGTGCTGACCGCAGCCAGGGAGAGAGAGGGAGTAATTAGTAATTACAACTACATGCGTCGACGGTCTAATGGGTTCTCGACACGTGTGCATGTACCTGCTTTGTCTTTTAAACTTCTGTCACTGCTTCCGTCACCTATTTTGTACTTTTCTTATAGTTAAAGTCGGCGGCTCAGCTCAATGGCCTTTGGAGATCGTTGACGGTCGGGTCAGCACTGGACCCTTGCCCTCCAAGGTATCAATAGTTTGTGATCCCATGTAAATCTAATGATGGCTCCAGAAGTTCACACTAATCACTCTGTGCTTAACACTAAAGGAGACTAATTAAGGGGTAGTTAAGTTGCAATTGAGACTACTCATAATCACTTATAAATCAAGATTTATCTAATAGACATTTAATGTAAATATACACTCAAACAATTCAATCAAATTAAACCCATACAATTATTTTGTAGTAATGTTACATACCTAACAATATAATTATATTTATAGTAATCCAATCAAATTCACTTTTCATTATCATTAACAATCAAACAACTTAGTAATGTGTGAAATTTGTTGTAAAAAAGATTGTGTCTATGGCGTTGCTGCTTACATGCAAAATGACTAATTAAATTACAATTGAGGTTATTTGTAATCTTATAAACTCAAGATTTAATTGCAATCGAGATTTTTCATAATCACTTATAAATCAAGATTTACCTAGTAGACATACACTCAAAAACAATCTAATCAAATCAAATCCTTGCAATTTGTAGTAATGTTATATGCACAACATTATCATTAATGCATTTATGACAATCCAATCAAATTCACTTTTTATTATCACACAATTAAATTACAATTGGGGTTATTTGTAATCTTATAAGCTCAAAATTTATCTACTAAATATATATTAGGGGTGTCACTTAGGGTTAGCGTGTCATGTCAAGTTAGAGATATTCAACTCAAACCTAATCTATTTAATAATCGTGTAATGACCCTTCAACCTTAACTCGACCTATTAATGAAGCGGGTTGACACAACATGACCTACTTAACACGCTTAATAAATAAGTTGTGTTAAGTTGACACGAATGTGACATGACTTATTTCAACCTACTTAATATTAAGCAAGTTGGATTGACACAAATTCAAACCATTTAACTCGCTTAAAAAAAGCAACAGATCGATTAATATTGTTATAAATTCAATACAAACTCATAACATCAAATACTTAAAACATATTGTCCAAAAGTTCACAATAAAATCAAAGTACTTAATAAATATTAAGTCCATAATGTAGTATCATCCATTGAGAAATAAGTTCTGTAAGGACACGATTTGGTGACGAACCTAATAGTATTGGGTTCCCACGTAAAAGGCCCAGACAATACAATTTTTAGAGCGTGGGTGTAAAGAACTAGGTTAACTATAGTACTTCCCTCCAAGATTTCCCTTAAACCTGTTTCAGGTACAAGGTCGGTCTCACAAATATTTTTCTTCTGTGAATCCTACCACTTTCCTTTCTTACTTTCTTCTCTCTTGTTTTTCTCTGTTTCTTCGTCCTTCTCTTTTTCTCCTTTCTTTCCCGATCCGATCCCCCGTTTCAGGTTCTTCTTTTAGTTTATATACTTCCCTTTGCGCTTCATCCTTGCCGCACACGTGTAGGTTGGGTTCGGAGGATTTCTTTCTGTCCCATCTGGCACCTCCTGGAACTTCCTATGAGCAGCTGTAAGGCTGCCTTCCCACTGTTCAGGTATCACCTCCACATTAATGCGGCCAGAGAGTTGGTTGAGAGGTCATTAATGCGGAGGTAGCTGTAGCTTCAGATATTTGTTTGCCTTATCTCTTTCACTTTTAGTCGGCTACTCTACCCTTTGAGATGACCGAATTCGGAGCTCTGATCGTAATGAGCCAACGTCTTGATCGTCCTCGGAAACGATCGTCCTCGGACGAGTTATGCCGAGGACCAGGGTATCCTCGGACGGATATACGATCTCTGATGGGCCGCTGGCCCAACAGTCCTGACCCCATTCTGAACCCTAGGGGCCCATCAATCGAACGATCCCCACAAGTTCTTTACATTCCAAAAGAAGTGCATATACTTCAACCCAAAATCAAAATAACATAGTTAAAATATATATATAACATCTTTTTAAAGTATTTATATGAAGTTTTGAGATTTAGGATTTGTAAAGTTTCAACTAACAATTATATCACTTATAAGTTTCTGTAATTATTTACTTTTCTTTTTAAATTTAAAATATAGATTAGATATAAAAGATATTTGAAAAATCTAAAATAAATTAAATATTTATTTGTTATACAACGGGTTGTGTTAAAAGAATCATTTCAAATTAACACGAATAAATTGGCGTGTCAAACGTGTCAATTGTAGGTCATGTGGGTTAACCTATTTATGACACTTTTCTTAATGTGTCACTTTTAGGTCGACCTGTTTATGACTCGAACTTACTAAGGCCCAACCCTAATCTGAAAAAACCTATGTCATATTCTTGAGTAGTATCAAACATTGACATACACCCGTATATCATCAAAACATATGCTCAAAAAATTTAATCTAATTAATTCCATACAATTTTATAACAATGGTAACATTACTACAAAATTGTTGAGTTGGTCTTCAATTACTGACAAACATAACTAATGTTCTTGAATCAGTTGGTTTTTCACTGACACTCATAATCGAACAACTCAATAATTGTGTCAGTAGATGTTGGGTTTTGTGGAGCCTAGTTGTATTTGATCTAGATTATGACTCAATCCGAAATAATATTGTTACAATTTTTAATGGGAGATTTTCTTAGGCTTAGTCCATGAAGTGGAGGGTTTTATATTGTTTTGAGAGAGAAAACTATATTACCGTACTTTGTATTTTTCCCTTAGAATATTGAAATTCCTGCAATTCTATAGACGTAGGCAAATTACTGAATCGCGTAAATTCTATCTTGTGTGTGATTATTTTTCTTTAACATATATATATATATATATATATATATATATTTTTGCATCTCACATATCTGAAAATTTAATGGATATTCCCATCTGTATTGCTATTGTACAATTTGGGATATGACATGCTATAGAGTCACTAAGGGGTTATTTCGTATTTTCCTATCACGAAATGTGGACTCTATTGGTGATAGTAGTGTAAATAAAAGAGGGTGTTTGTAGAGGATTGGAGAATAGTATACGGTAGATTTGAACCACACGTCACCACACAGACGTCATCTGTCTGCTGGATCTTTTTTTTTTTGCTGAATATCTCTCTGCTGGATCTGTTACTATCTATATCTGCCAACCAAATTCTTTCTAAATTTGAAAGTCCAATTAATTAGTATAATCACATTTTTCTTGTTCGGGCAAGAAAATTGAAATTTCGATTGGTCTAATAAAGACTAATTCAAATAATTCCTAAAAAAAAAAAAAACATTGGTGGTCGCAAAAAATAGTATGAAATGAGAGATTGGTCTGTTTGTGTGGGCCATGTTTGCTTTGAAAATTCAAGTCTCCTGCCTTTTTCATGTCCCCTCAATGTCCCCTGCTTCTATTTCTATTTAATTATATGATAATTTTAAAAATAATTAATGGCCTATGTTAACATAAAATTAAAATAATTTGAATATTTCTAGACCTTGGGTCCTTTAGTTATTTAAATGATTTATAAATTATTGTTATCTTGATCGATTGGGTAAGGCAACCTAATAAGGTAACCCTCACTTATGTCTGGTACCAGTATTATCTTATTGTTTATTTCAGCATATAATAATAATAAATAAAAATGTTTAGTAAAGAATTAATATTCATAGTAAAGAACTGGGGGCGAACTTCTTTTACCACTTCATTTGGAATGATTCTGCTCTGTGAGTTGTGTTCACATTGAGATAAGTAACTATTGAGTATTAATTGTTATTAATCCTTATCTTTATAGGAAAAGTTCATTGGTTTAACAATTATTTTTAGAAATTTTTTATTAGAAAAATATTTTTTACAATTTTTTATATTTTCTTATAAAAGTGATATTATTATTGTGCACCATTGGCGTAATGGTTACTCTATATAAACAAATTCTTATAGGGGTAAAGAGCAAAGGTTGAAGTTCAAGTATTCATTTCCAGTAGGAAACTTTATACATATATACGTTTAAGTTAAGTTAGAGTAAGATTTATATCTCAAAAAAAAAAAGAAAAAAGAAAATGGTAGTAAAAATTTCATAAAATGGTCCATTAATAAGGGCTCTAAGGGTACTAGTTAACTAGACCCATATTTTATTATTGCACATATTTGAACTTTTATCAATTACACTAAGAGCCTTATAGTCTCGCTATCATGGTTTGATGTTTCCGACAAAAATATTCAGGGCTTAAATTTCCATTCCCATTATAGTTATTGAATTAAAATATTAAAAAAAAAAAATTATCAGTTACCATTTCTTTTTTATATGTAAATCACGTCGAAAAACTAACTCTTTTACATATGATATTGGTCATTAAGCCTCACAAGTCTCATTGGAAAAAAAATTTTCAGTATTTGATCTTATTCCCACTTAAATTTTTTTGTGAAATAATGATAAACGTAACACTTTTCTTATTTTGCTGTAAATTTCAGCATATAATATTATACAATTAGTATACATCGAAAGAGCTGGGGGTGGACTTTCTAACTTTTTCATTCCTAATGATTCCGCGTAAGATGTGTTCACATTGACATTATGATTTGTGACAAGCAGTCAAAGAGTAGTTTGTAAATGAATAAATATTTTTTTTTCTTGGGAACAAAATCTCTTTACTTGAAATTCTCACCAACTCTTCTAAATTTCGTCATAATTCTCTTGAGTTGTTACAACTTACAAGATAGAACACATATTTGCACCACATGCATTATATCATACCCAGTAACAATAGTTTTTATTAATATCTTTTTTTTTTGGTAAAAAGTTTTTATTAATATCATAATCTATCGTTTGAGTCAATAAAACAAAAGCTAGACAATCTATTAAAATGCGATACAGATAACAATTCTTTTCTAGTTGTTACGTACGAACACTATTCTATATTAAAAAAGAAATTATTAAAAAAAAAAAACAATTGCTTTGTGCTCTAGTCATGCCTTCTATTTTCTATTGATTTGTTAGCTTGATTAAGCTCATTTTAACTATTTGTTTGTAATACAGGACATGGCAGAACATTCCTCTCTTAGAGCATTCTTCTAATTAAATTAATAAATTAATAATTGATAGATTTATGATTAAGTGATTAAATTCACAATTTCTTAATAGCTTAACCTTTTGGGACAATCGGTAATTTAACATGATATCAGAGTAGGAGATCCTGAATTCGATCCCTAACTTTATTCTACATCCCATTTAAAATGTTAAATTCCTACTTGTTGGGACCCCACTTATTAAGGGAAATTTTAGGCCCACAAGTGAGAGAGAGTGTTAGATTTATAGTTAAGTGATTAAATTCACAATTTCTTAACAACTTAAGTTTTTGGGACAATTGGTAATTTAACAATAAATATTTGAATTTTATCTTGGGGACGAAATTTCATTTTTCTCACTCACCCTCCTAAATTTTGTCACGATTTCTTTTTAGTTGTTTTATATATATTTTTGAATAATTTGATTTAAACTCTAAATATTTTCGTTAAAAACGCCAAAAAATACTAATTAAATTATAAAACTTTTGGCTTTTTTATTTGATAAAACGTAAAATGCATGCATTCCATATAAACTTAACCCAAATTATTAATGTTGTCATGACCTTCATCATCATATATAATTAGTGATATTTAGGAAATGAATTAAAATAAAGTAAAAGCTAAAAGTTATTGTGACATGGACAATAATAATTCTTTTCTAGTTGTTACAACCAGTCGTTTTGGTGGGTTTCAATTAGCTTAACTGGTAAAATCTCTAATGATTGAATAAGAAATTTGGGTTCTTAATCCCCTACCTACACTAAAAACTGATTGGTATCTTAATTTGATGATAAAAAACTTTCATTAAGGGTTCATTTGGATATCGCTTATTTTGTTGAAAATTGAAAATACTGTAGAAAAATAATTTTTAAATATGTGAATAGTGCTGTGAGACTCATTTTTAAATTTTTTTTTAATAAAGTACTTATAGGTCCCATGAACAGTGCACAGGACCCATTGAATAGTGCATAATATCTTCTAAACGCGTGCATCAAAAAAGAAGAAGAAGGAAACACCAAATCACCAAAATGCTGACGTTATCCAAATAGATATTAAAAGGTCATAGGTTAAAACTTACTCTTAAAAAAAAAAAAAACCACACGCCTTGAACACAGATCTACATCATTCCTTAAGTCATTTTTTTTTTTTTATGAAACATCATTCCTTAAGTCATTAGAAGTATTAGTATGATTAAATTGATTATTATAAAAACGAGATGTGGACTAATTTTTATATAGTTTTCCTCATCACTCCCTTATTGGTTAAGTAAGATTAATAAATTAAACTCAGTTTGACCAGCAGTATGAAAAGAAAGGGACGTGGCAGAACATTCCAGTCTTATTAAAAGGATAAAAACAAAAACAAAACAAAGTGGAAACCTCGTCCCGAACCTTTTAGTGTTTTGCGTGTGACGTGGTGCATGACATATACACGTAGATACTTGCAGATAAGGATGTTGAATATAATTAATAATGGAAGCTACTTGGAGATTGCCGATCTGGCTAGCAAGACTGCTCATAAAGTTTTTTAGCTCAAAATTCATTTCAACCAATTAATTTTCCTTGTGAAGGATTTATCTGGACAATGACCTTTCAAGGACCCCATCTTATAGTGACCCTTTTTAATTTTCTCAAACCCACTTTTACAATTTGGCCAACTTGGATTGTGTTCCTTTTTGAAATAGCTATGACTTAAATTTCACCATTTCAATCTTATCTTATCTTATATTAAATAAAGAAATATAAATATAAAGACTAGTATTTGTTGCATATATTATTTTTTTTAAAATTAAAATAATGAATTGAAGACATTGTTTAAAATAGTAGTTTTTAGTTAGCTCAATTGGTAAAATTTCTTATAGTCAAATAAGAAATTTTGGATTCAATCTCTCACCTACATAAAAAATCAGTTAATGCATTGGTCTGATAATAAAAAAGAATCATCAGGAAAGAGCTATGATTTAAATTTCACAATTTTAATCATATCTTATATTAAATAAAGAAATATAAATTGTAGTATTTATCACACATACTGGTTTTTTTAATTGAAATAGTAAGTTGAAGACACTATTTAAAATAATGGTTTTTAGTTAGCTCAATTGGTAAAATTTCTAATAGTCAAATAAGAGATTTTAGGTTTGATCTCCCACTTACATCAAAAACCAATTAGTGCATTGATTTGATAATAAAAAAGATCCATAAAAAAATATGTATGATTCAAATTTCACCATTTCAATCTTATCTTATATTAAATAAAGAAATATAAATGGTAGTTTTTGTTACACACACTGTTTTTTAAAATCGAAATAGTGAGTTGAAGACACTCTTTAAAATAGTGTAATTTTTAGTTAGCTTAATTGATAAAATATTTTATTTGATCTCCATTTACATCAAAAATCAATTAATACCTTAATCTGATAATTAAAAATAATTATTAAAAACGGACATTATTAATTCTGTCTTCAACTCACCGTTCCAATTAAAAAAAAAAAAAAAGTGTGTTTTTTATCCTATAAAATAAAGTCATTTGGGGGCAAAAAGCTAATGGTTAAATTAAACAATAAAATATTGGCCGGGTGAACGAATAATAAATGTAAAAGTCTTTTCTCTTGTTTACCTTGCCTTTGAAAGTTCTGTCCCATTATTCTATTATAATATTCCTTTGTGCTCTAACTTCTGTCCCATTAATCGCCGCCGTTTTATGAATAAATAAGATAACGAATGAAATTATGGATGAATGTTGCTGGAAAATATCAGCATCATTACCTTATCAACTAGCTAAATAGTAAAGGTCCAAGTGAAATGAACACATGGTCACTGTCCTTTTAAACACTTTCTGCGAAGCTTCTTCGTAGTTCATGCAAGCTGTCAACATTGACCATTACTTCGGCTCCAAGCATCACGCAATTCACTGTGCAGTTATGAGACTTTTTTGGGCTGAGGCTGGGTCAAGGTCCACACTAGAACCTGAGGTCCGTCAGAAATTCACTTTAAACTACCAGAAAAGTACACGCTGAAACATTAATTTGGTTAAATCTGGGCCTAAGACCATACCCTTATATGTACATTTTAAGGTAAGGAAACAACCCGTTCAAAAACATTGGGCAATTCTCTAAAAACCTTTTGGATAGGGAGTCAAAATGAGATTTTAAAAGTATTTAAATTATCGTATTCGTAAGGGACTATTGTAACGTGTCAAATAATATCAGAATATTCATATTGCCATAAATTATTGTAATTGTAATTTGATTACCTTATAAGATGATGGTAATAATATTATATTATATTACTTATCCACAGGGATGACCCCTAAAAAAAAAAATTACCTTCCTTCCGTAACTTCTTAAATGACCAAAACATTCTCGAAACTATTAAATTGGCCACGATACCTCAAAAACCTTAGAATGAACAAAATATCTCTGAGACTTCTAAAAATATCAAAATACTCAAGAAACCACTAAAATAAACAAATATGCCCCTAATACCACCAAAAAATATTTTTAAAAAATATATACTCTTGTAACCTTCATGTTGACCATGAACCCTCTAAAATTACCAACATTGCCCTCAAACCACCAAAATACGTCGACCTTCTAAAATGATCAAAATACCCCCAAAAGCACTTATATAACCAAAATACCCTCAAAATGTGTCAAATATCTCAAAATTTTCAAAAATGACCAAAATACTTCAAAACTTCCAAAATAACATAAATATGCCCAAAACCTAAAAAATGTCCAATGTTCCTAAAACACTTAGAATGGCTAAAATACTCATGAAAATCCGTAAAAATACCACAATACCACTGGAACTACCATAATGACCAAAATACCCCTAAAACTTCCAAAATGACCAAATTGCTAAATTAAATACTTTTTTTTTGGGGGGGGGGGGGGTTATTTTGGAGGCTTCGAAGGTATTCTCAGGCTTTCAACCATTTAAATTAAGTTAGGGGTGTTTTGCTAAGTGTGGGGGGGGGGGGGGGGGGTTATTTATATTTTATTTCATTTGCCCTTGTTTTACATGAAAATATTCTAAATTAAACTAATATATATTACAATGGGATCATAGGAAATTAAAACTAATTTTCCCCAATTGAATTTGGGATTAATTACTTTTATGAGACTAAAGCCAATTAAATTACCAAAATGTCCTTCGTTGAACGTACTTTGATAGAGTTGGCTGAAGGTCAAACAAACTAAAAAATTCACTTAAGCACCAATTTTCATCATTTTATACCAAAATCCATATTTCTAAATACTATCTTCAACCTCAAGTTTGACTACAGTTAACCCATTGAGAAAAATTCAAGCTTATATTGAAGAAAATTGAATTCCTTTTAAAATGACTAATTTGAGTGATATCACTCAATTTTCTGTTTCCATCATCCAAATCGTGTGAGTCTCATGGATGAGTATTTGTTTGGATGAGTTTTGGATCATTGTTTCCATCACTCAATTCTTTGATTTTTGAGTGATGAGTTATGAAAACTGAAAACACATTTCAAGTGTTTTTAGTTTCCAAAACTCAGTTTTCAATGTCATTTTCGTAATTAAACCCACATACTCAGCTGCAATGTTTGACAAACGGATTTTATTTTATTTTATTTGTTTTTGTTTTTGGTGAAACCCAGCTGCAATGTTTGACAAATTCTCTGATTTTTTTTTTTTTTTTTGGGTAAAACCTAGCCGCAACTTTTAAAGTTGAAAACTGGGTCTGAGTGAAGGTGCCAAACAGGGGGTTTAGAAAATTGAGGTATTTTAAGTGATGAGTGATGAAGATTGAGTGATGACAAATTACAAACTAAACAGGCCTTTAGAAAATTAAGTCTCCAATCAAGTGCACAAAGTAACTCAAAATTAGAAAAGCTAGGAAAACTAGGCACTAAAAGTGATGGAAAAGTGTTAAATTTGGGGCACAAGGCCAGGCCCAGACTAACCTTTTGCCTGGCACTGCGTGCCGAGAGTTAGTTTGAACAATGAACTTGACAGTACATGTTCTGCCCAATTTACTCAAGCAATAGTCCTCCTACTTGATTTTTAGAGCCGAATAACCATAGAATAGCCTATAGAACCCTCCAAAATACCCAGACTTGTTTTAGACTTTTAGAGAAACTCATTTCTATTCATTTCCAAACTTTAAGGGTATAATTCTCTTTCTTTCTCTTTTATTTTCCTGGTTCTCACAATCATTTTGCTGCTTGAATAAAATATTTGTATAAAAGTGATGCCGTGTTACATGATTTATTACAAAATGGGTATTGTCATGCATTTTTGGAGTAGGATTTTACTTTCAAATTTCAGTGCTATAAATAACATGCTCCAATCCGCATCTTCATGCATGGTGAATTATGGCTACATGCTTGTCGATTGATACTTTTTGCTTGTAGAATGGAATTGTGTGAATGTGTCTATTGCATAAAATTAAAAAATAATTATGTATTTCAAATCTCCCCTTCCCCGTTCTTGTAAGTATCAAATTAAAAAAAAAAAAAAAAAAAGATATGGTAGGACATTATTGATGGGTGTATAGACATGATTTTACACCAAATTCTTATTGAATTTAAACTTTATTCTATCATAAATAATTATATTCTACTGTAAGTTCTACATAAATTTTGAATAGCCAAGAGCCTTAAGCTCAATTGATTGACATTTTTTAGTGTTTTTAAATAAGATGTTCAGGATTCAAATTTTCCCTATTCAATTATTGAATTATCAAAAAAAAAAAAAAAAAAAAACAATTGAACAACTTTTAATTATTTTAAAGTTTCAACCCCTCTTTTTCTTTTTCTTTTTTTGACAATTCAAAGTTCCAACCTGATATAATTAGATACTCTGAAATTGGCACCCATTCCTTTACGAAGGCTACATAAAGCAGTTAGCAACAAGTTGTTGCTTTACTTTTCCAAGGGTGTACATCAGTCAGTAGACCTTTTTTTGGCTTTTTTTGAGAGTCAGTTGAGTAGACTTGAATTTGACAATATTCAGTGGATAAAACTCCTAGCTGCCCCAATTTTTTTCCAAATTGAAATTTGCTTAAAGCATCTATGAAAAGTATATTAAGAATTTAAGATATACTTTTCCAAGGGAAGCACCCCACGTTGGACTAATTGTAACTAGTATAGTACTGTCATTATTGGTTAACTATTTCTCTAAAAAAATGATTTATACTCAAATGTTACTCCACGTTTTAAATATGGAGCTCAAGTTTTTGAACTTAGACCTATTATATTAATGAGCATTTTGAGAAACTATAAGATTAGTATTCCTTCTATTTTGGTAACAAAAATTAGAAAAAAAAAATTGTAATAATATTGCCTTTTGCTGCTATACACCAACCTAATTAAAGATTTTAATCTTTTTTTTTAAATGTAAAAAAGGAAAAATAATGACAAAAACATTGAGTTTAGAATGCAAGACAATAAAAGGAAATACAATTAGGCTTGAATAAATTAGACGTATATAGGACTGGGCTTGATATAAAATGGAATGCATGAGATAGCTGCTAGCAATAGCAATTGACGACAAAATTAAGGAGGTCAGAGGACAACTAACATGGTCAAGGGATGGCTACACTGGTGGTAGAGGATGCTTACTATGGCCACTAGATGCCTTTAAGGTATCAATAAAGGAGCAGTAACAGGAGCTATTAGTATAGGAACCAAAAGGAATTGACAGACACAACATTGAGAGAGAGCCAAAATACAAGGTTTTCAAACCCGGACCGTTCATTGAATCATAAAAGGAAGAGATTCAAGATTTTTGAGGTCGAACCGGGGTCGAACCGTGATGATGTTATAATTAATTTAATAATTAATTAAAGCCTAAATATAGATATTAAATTTATAAAACTAGCAAAATTGACAAATATATCTATATATGTGAGAGAAATTTAATGATTTTCAAGCATATATTTAATAATTAAATAATAAAGTTAATAAAACAATAACCATGAAAACATTAAAATTTATGATTAATTTTTGAAGTAAAGTTGAATATTTTTGAAGGATTTTAATTATGATTTTTTTTTTAAATTTCTTGTAAGAGATGGATAATTTAATTAAGTAGAATAAAATTGTATTAAGTTGTTTTTATTAAAAAAAAAAATTGCTAAGGGGTTGAACCGCACGGTTCTGGCCACCGGTTCGTGAGGTCCAATCTTGGTTTTAGGGGGTTCATGAAATTAACTAAAATCCGGTTCTATAGGCTTAAAAAACTGGTTTTCATCTTAATTCTCGGTTTTCACGGTTTGACCTCTTGATCTGGTCCTTTTCTGAAAACTATGCCAAAATATACTAAATTTAGTACATTTTTGTCACATTTCCTTTCCTCCTCCTTTTATTTCCTTTCTCCCTATATATGGGTGACGACATTTAATAGAACCTATGAACACAACTCGCTTGTCTTTTTTTTTTTTTTTTTGTTCAATTTAAATTGGTTCATGTCAAAGCGGGTTGAGTCATTTTAACATGATTAATAAGTGACTAGTTTTGGGTTGACTTGCTTAACACTCAATCATGCCAAAATTTCTTGATTCATATAAATTAATTTCATTTTTATGATTTAAAATATATAATTTTTTTCTTTCTAAGGAATTTTCATTGTTATATAGATAAATTCATCATTGAAAGTCTAATTTCTCCAAAAATTTTACCCAAAACAAAGAAAAAAATTTGTTTTCTTTTATTTTTCTTATAGATTGTGTATTTCTAATTTAGATGAAACTTTATGTATTGCTATCAGAACTTTTAGATTGTGTGCTATTAATACTTTAATTGAAGTTATGATCTTCTAAAAAAAACAATCGAGGTTATGAAATTGATTTGTGTAAAACTTATTTGTTATATGTATATATATTTGTATATAAGGTTGGGTTTAAGTTACACTTGGTGTAACTCTAAGTAATGTTACACCACCTAATAACTTGTTATAGAATTCAAATTTTGAAAATCCCATCATTGGATTACATATTCTATATGTTCTTAACATTCATGTTAATTGGATATTATTTACCATTTAATCCATAACTTATCTTTTATGCATTATTGTAAAGTACAAAAATTGAATTTAAACAATTAATTGATGACATGACTATTAATTTTTGATCACCTTGAAATTTTGCAAGTATGGAGAATATATGAAGATAATGTAATCTAACGATAAATTTGTCAAAATTCGCATTTAATTAAAAAATATTGAGTGGTGTAATATTACTTAAAATTACACAAGATGTAACTTGAACCCAACTCATATATATATATATATATATATATATTAAAAGTTGGATCCCGAAAATGGATGCACAAAAAAAAGAAACATATACATTTCTCAAAGCAAACTACGATGACATGTGATGTCTCTTCTTAAAATTAAGGATTACAAAGAGAATAACTATTCATCTACTACTAAATCATTTCATTTTCTCCATATTAATTTTTTTAGGTGATGCCTATGAAGCCACTTTAGTTCATATTTGTTGTGGTTAATTAATTTTTTGCAAGATCATAATATTGTCATATCAACAATATGTATTGAACATAATTAAATCAAATTTTGAATCTCATGATGAATAAATTTTTTATTATTTTAATATAAATTACTAATTGGTTACTAATTCATGGTTATATGTAATCAAATCTGAGTTTGTTCATTTGTTGGAGGAATCATTAGAAAGAATTTTTGTATTACTCTTGATACTTTTTAAAAATGTCAATGTTCACGGTATTGATATATTTTCAGATAGAAGAAACTTATGCAAAGCATAGGTTTACAACTAGTCAATATACACACACGCACACAAAAGTACTAACCTTATTTCAAAGAGTATGAGGTTCTGCATTTCTTTTTAGAATTCTCTTCATCTAACATTCCATTTCACTAAACTTTCCATTTGTGTCAAATTTTTGCTAGTTAATTATCATGTTTTAATAGGATAAACGAATTTATTATTATTGTGTATTAATTATCTTGTTATACTAATTATCATGAAATAGCCTAAGCTTTACCATGTGACACATTCTTTAAGATTCTCTTCATTTAGGCTTCCACCAAAGTAAAATTTTCATTTATGTTAAATTATTAGTTAATTCAATGTGCTAATGAGGTAAATGCATATATTAATTATCAATAGGTGTGCAATAATTTTATATATATATATATATATATATAATAAAAAGAATTACTGTAATATGGTTATTTTTATAAATTTTCCTAAGTAAAGTTTGCATTTATAACAAATTATTAGTTCACTCAATGTGCTAATGGAGTAAATGCATATATTAATTATCTATGTTAGTTTTTAGACCCCTTAACCAATTGATTAAATCTAGGTAATTAGCCAAGTTATTACTTAGTCCAATTAAACAAGTCTAGGTTAACACAAAATAAAAGATCAAATCATGCAAAGCAGTGGAAAATAAATAACACAAGATATAATCACCTAGGAAACCAAACCGGTAAAAACCTAGGGAGGATTTGACCTAGCTATTCTCAAGGTAAACTTGAATATACTATCTTGAAATAATCGAAGTTCATACAATAAGACTTACAAGCCCCCACGCTCGACTTCTTATTGCTACAAACCAGTAAAACTTACTGATACGACTACGTGCAAGCTCCGAATCCACAGACTCCCTCTTTCTTGGATTCCCACCAGCTACAAGCACACCCGCTTGTGTATTCTTTAAGCTTTAATGGCAGCAATTGAATTGATCATCAAGGTGTAGATAAATCTTCTCCTTGAAAACCCTAAACTTGTGTAAAGGAAAGCTCCTCTAGATCTCACAAGAGATTTACACAAACCGCAAATATGAGCACCACTAAAACGTGGTTAGGGTTTGCCTTTTATACTTAGGACAAATAAGAAACCCTAAAAACGTTTTAAAAAAAATAGGGCTGAGTTGGACGAATATGTAGAAAAGCAATCTGCCCGAGCTTCGATCAGTCGAGCCTAAGCTTCGATCGATCGAGCCAGGCCGAAAGCCACAGTGCTTCCTGCTTTAAACTCGATTCCAACTTTACATTGACACATAACTTTGACCTAGCTTTAAACACTTCTAAACATATTGTTTTGAACATGGTTTGCCAACAATACATATTAGAGTTCTAAATACATAAAATCCTAAACTTTAGAACCTAACAATCTATAAGTCTACAACAATTATATGTATAATAAAAAGATTTAATATGGTTATTTTTATAAATTTTTCTAAGTAAAATTTAATTGCATTTATATCAAATTATTAATTCACTCAAAGTGCTAATGGGGTAAATGCATATATTAATTATCCATAGGTGTGTAATAATTGTTTATATATTAAAATAATTTATATGGTTATTTTTATAAATTTAATACAAGAAACTATTTTTTATTTAGAATACTTATTATCCAAATAATAATAGGGATAAATTGCAAACTATACTTCAAAATTTTGGTATTATTTAGATTTTACACACACACACATATATATTTGTGTTATGTCATTAAGAAGAGTTTAATGGGTAAATGTATTTATTTTCACTTATTAATTATATGTGCAACAGTAATTATTTTAATCATAATGACAATAACATTTTACATTCCCTTTCTTTACCATGATGGGTAATATAATTGAAATTAATTTCTTAAACATTATAACACATAATGAGCATCAAGTGGGATATCAACTAGTTATTATAATTTATATGCTTAAAAACAATTAAAAAATATGTTAATCATTAGGTCATTTTTGGATTGAAATGAGTGATGTCCATGTTAACTCAATTATTGTTTCTTAAATAGATTAAACTAAAAGTATGGGCTTGTTTTTTTGAATACTAAATATACCCTAATAGGTAGCATTAGAACTCAGCTCAGCCCCAAAATGAGTTCTTTCTAATTTGTTTGTTTCAATATTAATATTTTTTGAAAAATAATTCATTTTTCAAAAATCATTTTATAAAAAGTTATCTTATTTTCCTATGTTTGGTAACAATCTTAAAATGAGTTGAAAAATTATCTTTTGATTTCTTTTATATAGTTTGGTATGAGATAGAGTTATTTAAAAAAAAAAAAAATTAGTAGCGTTAATTCAACAAAAATATTTGCTACTTCCTGTATAGCACCCAAAAGAGAAGAGTAGGCACAATATATGGTGCTCTCCCTCCAATTTGGGAAGAGAAACATATGCAGTTCATGACATAATATATTTCCAAACGGAAAATGGAAAAGTGAAATTACCATGGTATTCGTTCAACCCTAAATGTTATTTTGGAAAATCCTATTGGAGCTGAGTTATTACCTCGCCATGTTTTTCTTGGTAACACCATTAAGAGATAGGCAGGAAAGAATTTAGCACATTATTCCTAATGTAGCGCACCCCAAATATCCTACTCATCTATATTGATCTAATCTATCTGCTCACCTTGCTCTCAGTATAAATAATCAGTCTTCTCATGTTTCTTTATCATCCCAACTTGTTAAAACACCTAGCTAAGAGCTTCTCAAACAATCGAGATTCTTTGAGATACACAAAATTTTATATTTTTAGTGAGAGACCTAGGTAGTGAAAAAGCTTAGAAACGAAACCAGATTGGCCTTGAGATGGGGTGGTGGTTGAGGCTGTGTTGAGGTCTTTTGGTGGTCATAATGCTGGAAGGTGGCCATGCTGATGGAGAAGTCACATACGATGGAAGATCTCTCATCATTAATGGGCAGAGACAAATTCTACTTTTGGGTTCAATTCACTATCCTCGTAGCACTCCTCATGTATCATTGAAATCATTATCATCTTCTTCCGATAGATAATTCATTGGAAGAAGATGTATACACATATAGTATATATGTATACGGGTGATTCTATCGTACCCTCCTTTTTTGAGGGGGTACGGTACCCACTAGTAGGCAACCTGCTACACTGGGTTATCAAAACATCACATTTGATAGTTCCATTATCATATTGTACAATTCCATTATCACATTGTGTAGTTTCAACATCATATGTGACAGTTCTTTTGTCACATTTGGTGGTTCTCTTATTTTTTCTTATATTTAACAGTTTCATCCTCACATTGTGCAGTTCCAATATCACATGTGACAGTTCTTTTGTTATATTTGGTGGTTCCCTTATTTTTTCTCACGTTTGACGGTTTCATCCTCATACTGTGCAGTTCCAACATCACATTTGACAATTTTTTTGTCACATTTGGTGGTTTTTTTTCCCCTCACATTTGATAGTTTCATCCTCATATTGTGTAGTACCAACATCACATTTGATAGTACTTTCATCATATTTAGTGGTTTCCTTATTTTTTTTTCTCATATTTGACAGTTTCATCCTCACATTGTGCAGTTCCAATATCATATGTGATAGTTCTTTTGTTACATTCGGTGGTTCCCTTATTTTTTTCTCACGTTTGATGGTTTCATCCTCATACTGTGTAATTCCAACATCACATTTGACAATTCTTTTATCACATTTGGTGGTTTTTTTTCCCTTCACATTTGATGGTTTCATCCTCATATTGTGCAGTACCAACATTACATTTGATAGTACTTTTATCACATTTAGTGGTTTCCTTATTTTTTTTCCTCACATTTGACAATTCCATACTCACATTGTGTAGTACCAATATCATATGTAACTGTACTTTTGTCACATTTGGTGGTTTTCTTATTTTTATTCTCACATTTGATGATTCCATTGTCATATTAGACAGTACTAATATCACATTTGACAGTATTATCCTCACATTGTATAACATCAACATCACATGTGATTATACTTTTGTCATATTTGGTGGTTTCCTTAATTTTTCTCACATTTGATGGTTTCATTGTCACATTAAGTAGTATTAACATCACATTTGACCGTACTTTTCTCACATTCAGTGGTACTTTAATTTTTTTTTTTATCACATTTGACAATTCCATTGTCACATTAAGCAATATCAACATCACATGTGACTGTACTTTTGTCACATTCGGTAGTTCCCTTATTTTTTTTTTCACATTTGATGATTCAATTGTTACATTAAGTAGTATCAACATCACATATAATTGTATTTTTGCCACATTTGGTTGTACCCTTTTTTTTTCTCACATTTGACAGTTCCATCGTCACATTAGGCAGTACCAACATCACATGTGACTTTACTTTTGTCTCATTTAATGGTTCTCTTATTGTTTACTCGTATTTGACAATTTCATCGTTACATTAAACATAACCAACATTACATATGGGCATAGGCAACCCAACCCAACCCCATCGAATTACCTAATAATCGACGAATTTATATAACAAGAACATTCCTAAAACCTCTAAAATTGCTGAAATACCCTTAAATATACTAAAATTACCAAAACGTATCCTAACACTTAAAAATGACCAAAATAACCTCGAAACTCTCAAAAATGACTAGGATATTCTTAAAACCTAAAAAATGACTGAAATGACCCTAAAACCTAAAAAATGACTAAAATACCCTGTAAACCTAAAAAATAATTGAAATACCCTTAGATACTAAAAAAATGACCTAAATGACTATGAAACCAAAAAATAACTGAAATGACCTTGTAACATATACACTTTGTATTTAGCCTTCACCTTTAGCCAACATTGAAGCCTTATATATATATATCCCTTCAATTCTTCACCTTTCATCAACTGCGTACTCTCCTAGACAACCACAAATGTTTTTTTTTTTTTCTTTCTCTCTCTCTTGTATTGTGTAATGTTTGTATTTGTATTTTTTTGAGTATGTTGTTTGTATTTTTTATTTGGGCTCCATATATTCTTGTAAATCTACAAAATATCTTGTCTTTTGATCCATTATATATATTATAAAAAATGTTATGTTATTACATGTAAAGCCAACTATATCTACAAACTCAAATCAATCCACTGAAGATGCAAACAAATACAAAATGACATATAACATTAGATTTAAAAGCTAAAGGCCATTTAGTTTCTAATAATAGAGTTAGTTTTATTGTCGTGCACGTGTAATACTCTTAGTGGTTCTTAACTTCTTACAATTTGTAATACGGTTAGTTTAGGCACTAATGTTGGTTATCCTTATATGTAATTATATATGTTGTGTAGTTTATCAAAAGAATAATGTCAACCCACCCAACCCACCTAACCCGTCGAGTTGAAAAAGCCAAAATTTGTAACTAATCTGCTAGATTTGGAATTCGTCAGTTGATAGCAGATTGAAATTTTCCCAACCCGTTAGTGGCCAATTAGATAGAAATATTGGCCTTTACTTGCCCAATCTGACTTGCGAACACCCTTACCCCTAGTACCTCAAAAATGATTAAAATGCCCTTGAAACCTAAAAAATGACTAAAATACCCTTAGAATTGATAGCGTTTAGGTCTATAAGATATTGATAATTTGTTTTATATTTTATCTCCATTACTTAAATGATAAGGTAAAAGGGTTAAAATTGTCAACTTATAAAAAATATAATTTCTTTTAAGCTTGAGAATTTAGATACCCACCTTAATTCCTTAGTGTAAGCAAGACCTATTTACTAGGAGTTGAAACTTAGTTATTTAATTTATGGCCTTGTTTTCTTTTAGTTGCTTCAATCTCTATCCCCTCATTTATATATATATATATATATATATAGACACACACACACACACACAAGCTCTTATTGGAATGGATACTGAAAAATAGAGAAGCATTGATAGTAGTGATAGTTTTCCACTTTTCCTCCATCCAAAGATACAACATTAAATTTTTTGAATCAATCCAAAGAGGCTAATTAAGGCCCCAAAATTTTAGATAAGGCTCTAGTGTTGTTGTCCTTAATCGTATGCTAGACAAGTTGGCATCATACCTACAATTCATTATTTTAGTGTGAATGCATAATAATGGAGCTACATGCATCATGTACCCCACAAGAAATCTAAGTTTAGGGATGACTGAAAATGTTGGGAAAATAAAAAAGGTAGAAAGATTTTAATCTTTCAAAATTCATCTTCCCTTGATGTAAATGATGTATATACAAGTTACAATGTCTTTGACAAAACCTTAAACATAATCTCTTTCTCCCTCTCTCAATCTCCAACGAGCATTTTCTCACTGGGTTGACATCATTAAAATACTAAAATTAGTAAAATTAACAATATCAAACAAAGCCAATTTCTTAGCTATTTGTATTGCAAAATTTCTCTTCCATCTGTATCTAATAAACAATTTTGACAAAAGCAACTCTAGTAGTAGTGGCAGCTTTATTTGCAGCCATCTCTGCAATTTTTCTCGCAGCCTGCAATTTTATCACATAAAGAAATGTGACAGTGTGATTCGGAACAACACTTGATAGTAAGGAACATGAAAATAATGAATCAATGGGATATTGTCAATAAATACCTAAATTGCTCAAAGGACTGTATTAGTTAGTGGGGGTAAAACATGCTTAAGGGTGCCAGCATCTTATTAACCGCATCTTTTTTCTATCTTTCGGAATGTATACATACCATATTCCTGCCTAAAACTTTCATGCCATGGCCCCTCATACAATGACCATTAGCAAAGTGATAGATTCCAAATACATGGATATCATTTGTCACAATCATTATATCTGATAATGAGTTATGGGCACCCAAACAAATGGTGAATGGAACACCAATTTAACAGGATACACATATATGTTTATGTCTGAAATGGATACCAAAATGAGGCAAAGCATTATGTAATGGATAGGTAGTCAAGGTGTCATCATAGAAAATTACTAAAACTTTATGGTCAATATAAGGTACATGGACATTAACTATGTTAAATGGCCTTTAACATGGATCTATAGCTAGTGTCTTGGAAATGTGTTATGCTATGATATTTGAACCAAGACTCACTAATTTTCTAAGGTCAGTATCATATTAGAAATCTGTCCAAGTCTAAAATACCTCCATACTGCAAGTCATGCCAACACAAAAGCATGATCTCAAGATTAAGCATCTAGTTTTGTGAGAGTGTCAACACAAAGGCATTTACCATAAACCCAAATAACAAAATCCAACCTTAAAGTGTACTTACATCAAATCCAACTTCCCTTTGATTAGGCTCTACACAAAAACATTATGGTCTTCTATGAGAGGTTCCCCAACTTCAATCACATTCTCCTAAAGATGTGCACAATCTATGTGACAATGCCCAACTGACTATGTCTTTTTACAGCTTCTCCACAGAGTTCTCCATTGCTCTACTATGATCCAAGTCCAATAGCTGGAATTCTAGTTCTTGAATTAATACAAAGTAACATCCTGGTATTCCACTAATTCCTTTTATTTCCTCAAACTTTTCAGATTGAATAAATGACCAAAATAGATAGCTATAATGACCCATTTGCCCCAAATCACAAAGATCCAGTAATCAACTTCTAATTCCAACAAGTCAAGCTATTTACACATTTGATGATTCCATTTGATGATTAGGCTATATACATATGAGATGAATTGGATGATTTGGCTAATTATTATATATTTCTGGAATACAATGATATAATAGTACATCTTTTATAAATAGTGAATTCCATTATAAATTTGATCCTCCAATAAATATATTTATCTATATATATATATATATATATATAAAGGAATTATTAGGACCTATAGTTGAATCACTATTATGTGAGAGAAAAAAGTATTGCTAAAATAGTAAATTACTACAAATGTTGTTTTGAATATATGTTTAATAGACTTTAATAACAAAATAAATGAACATAATAACAATTTTTTCCTTTTTAAGTTTTAACAAATAATGCTGCTTGGCAACCATTTTCTGTGTAAAGCGAAAAAAGCTTCAAAATTTCTAGTGCATATCATTTGTCTCCCATTACATCACGGATAGCAGCAGTATTTTCAAACATTTAGCTGATATTTGTTTTTACCTGCTGCATGTTTGTCGGGTTTATTGAAGTTCTTCATATACTCATATGTTGGGAGAGAGAAAGAAGTAGTATAAAAAGGATAACTATAGGGACTGCGAAGTGTGAACTCTAACATAATAATAATAAATTCTTAGGCTAATTAACGAGGTCCATGCGGAAATTAAATACTATATATATATATATGTGTGTGTGTGTGTGAGATTACAATATTAGCCAAAAGTCTTATAGTTCAACTTATTGATATTTTTTCATGTTTCCGATGTAAACATTCAAGGTTAAAATTTTTCTCCCCTGTTGAAATTATCGAATTATAAAAATAAAAATAAAAATAAAAACAAAGAAAACAAATTCAATCACAAATGATTTTTTAATTCATCTTGACTAAACACGAGGAATATCTAAGAAGGGAAATTATATCATTTTGGAGCTGATGTGGCCATCTTTGATAGCTAAAGCCAAGGAAGGAGGATTGGATGTTATTCAAACCTATGTGTTTTGGAACCTTCACGAACCCAATCCTGGCCAGGTTAGTTAAACCCTCTCTCTCTCACATGTGGAGATTTTGTGTTGCACAGTATGTTTTCAGTGGAAATTATGATCTGGTGCAATTCATAAAGGAAATCCAAAAGCAAGGGTTGTATGTTTCTCTTAGGATTGGGCCTTTCATTGAGAGTGAATGGAATTATGGGTATGTATGTAGATTAATTCTCATTCCATGACATCCATGAACTATCCCTACTTGCATTACAAGCATTATTAGGTTAAAAAATTATTGTTATCCAAAAAAACAAAGTTATTTTTCTTTGCTAAGTACATTTTTATTATCAATTTATCATCATAATCGTTGCTATTATTTGAGTTGACCAATTACAAGAATATAATGGTCCACTGGTGAATATTAATTTACAAACAAGTAAACGAGCTCATAATAAATAGTTTTACATCATAATTGCCCTTATTTTTCCCATGGAGAATGCAAAAATTACAAACTTTTTTATAAAATTTGTGTTGTGGTTATATGCTTAAATTAATTTGACAGGAAAATATAAAGTAGGTCTTATTAATGTTTTAATTTAGGCTATACTAATCGTTTTTATAGAGAACATATTTTATATTAATAAAATTATGGCAAAATGATCAAATTTACATTTTCCTAACAATTTAAGTTTTTGGAAAATATGGTAGTTTATCATTATATGAAAACATTTAAAGCATCTCTCCACATTATCATATATGGACTTCTTTCATTCTTATATGACAATCTTGTTTGAAATTTACAAAGTAACTCAAATTAGAAAAGCAAGGAAAACTAGGCACGAAAAGAGATGGAAAAGTTTTAAATTTGGGGCACAAGGCCAGGCGCAGACTAACCTTTTGCCTGGCACTGCGTGCCCAGAGTTAGTTTGAACTATGAACTTGACAGAACATGTTCTGCCCAATTTTACTCAAGCAATAGTCCTCCTACTTGATTTTTAGAGCCGAACAACCATAGAATAGCCTATAGAACCCTCCAAAGTCCAAAATACCCAGACTTGTTTTAGACTTTTAGAGAAACTCATTTCCATTCATTTCCAAACTTTAAGGGTATAATTCTCTTTTTTTTTTTTTTTTTTCTTTTTTTTTTGATGGGTAATTCTCTTTCTTTCTCTTTTATTTTCCTGGTTCTCACAATCATTTTGCTGTTTGAATAAAATATTTGTATAAAAGTGATGTCGTGTTACATGATTTTTTACAAAATGGGTATTGTCATGCATTTTTGGAGTAGGATTTTACTTTCAAATTTCAGTGCTATAAATAACATGCTCCAATCCGCATCTTCATGCATGATGAATTATAGCTACATGCTTGTCGATTGATACTTTCCTTGTAGAATGGAATTGTGTGAATGTGTCTATTGCATAAAATTAAAAATAATTATGTATTTCAAATCTCCCCTTCCCCGTTCTTGTAAGTATCAAATTAAAAAAAAAAAAAAAAATGATATGGTAGGACATTATTGATGGGTGTATAGACATGATTTTACACCAAATTCTTATTGAATTTAAACTTTATACTATCATAAATAATTATATTCCACAGTAAATTCTACATAAATTTTAAATAGCTAAGAGCCTTAAGCTCAATTGATTAACATTTCTTAGTGTTTTTAAATAAGATGTTCAGGATTCAAATTTTCCCTAATCAATTATCGAATTATCAAAAGAAAAGCAATTGAACAACTTTTAATTATTTTAAAGTTTCAACCCCTCTTTTTCTTTTTTTGAAAATTCAAAGTTCCAACCTTTTTTTTTTTTTTTTTTTTTTTTTTGAGAAAGAAGTTCCAACCTGATATAATTAGATACTCTGAAATTGGCATCCATAAAGCAGTCAGCAACAAGTTGTTGCTTTGCTTTTCCAAGGGTGTACATCCGTCGGTAGACCTTTTTTTGGCTTTTTTTGAGAGAAGTCAGTTGAGTAGACTTGAATTTGACGATATTCAGTGGATAAAACTCCTAGCTGCCACCTTTGTGTAAATATTTTTTACCAAATTGAAATTTGCTTAAAGCATCTATGAAAAGTATATTGAGATATACTTTTCCAAGGGAAGCACCCCACGTTGGACTAATTGTAACTAGTATAGTACTGTCATTATTGGTTAACTATTTCTCTAAAAAAATGATTTGTAATCAAATGTTACTCCACGTTTTAAATATGGAGCTCAAGTTTTTGAACTTTGACCTACTATATTAATGAGCATTTTGAGAAACTATAAGATTAGTATTCCTTCTATTTTGGCAACAAGAAATAGAAAAAAAAAAAAATTGTAATAATATTGCCTTTTGCTGCTATACACCAACCTAATTAAAGATTTTAATCTTTTTTTAAATGTAAAAAAGGAAAAATAATGACAATAACATTGAGTTTAGAATGCAAGACAATAAAAGGATTTTATTCTATCACAATATTTATTTTATCGTTTTAATCTTGAAGATAACTTGAGTTTAGAATGCAAGACAATAAAAGAAAATACAATTAGGCTTGAATAAATTAGACGTGCATAGGACTGGGCTTGATATAAAATGGAATGCATGAGATAGCTGCTAGCAATAGCAATTGACGACAAAATTAAGGAGGTCAGAGG
>NW_022154826.1:0-1608 GCF_001633185.2 Quercus lobata
TGAATTTTTTTGCAATTTCTTTCGGAATTTTCTTGCCTGGACCGAGTATGAACGGAATTCAGGACCAAATTTTTTTTTTTTCTCTTTCTCGGCCTATCTCATCCCGTTTTGGCTAAAAATAACGCTGGAAAGTGATTTTTTTATTTTTTGAATTATTTTTCTATTTTTTTCGGAATTTTCTTGCCAGATTCGTGTAGGAACGGAATTCGGGGGTGAAATTTTCTTTCTTTCGTTCTTGACCTCTCTAAACCCTTCTTAGCTAGAAATAACGCCAGAACTATGTTTTTTAATTTTTTTGCTATTTTTTTCAAAATTTTCATGCCCGTGTCAAGTATGAACGGAATTCGGGACTAAATTTTTTTTTTTCTTTCTTGGCCTATTCCATCCCGTTTTGGCTAAAAATAATGCTGGAAAGAGGTTTTTTAATTTTTTTGAATTTTTTTGCAATTTTTTTCGGAATTTTCTTAGCCGGGCCGAGTATGAACGGAATTCGGGACTAAAATTTTTTTCTCGCTTTCTCGGCCGATCTCATCCCGTAATGCTGGAAATAGGTTTTGAATTGTTTGCTATTTTTTTCGAAAATTTTTCTGCCCTGGTCGAGTATTAACGGGATTCGGTACTAAAATTTTTTTCTCACTTTCTCGGCCAATCTCCTCCCGTTTTGGCTAAAAATAATGGCGGAGTGAGATTTCTTAATTTTTTGAATTTTTTTGCGAATTTTCTTGTAATTTTCTTGCCCGGGTCGAATATTAACGGAATTCGGGACTAAAATTTGTTTCACTCTTTCTCGGCCGATCTCATCCCGTTTTGGCTAAAAATAATACCAGAAAGTGGTTTTTTAATTTTTTGAATTTTTTTGCAATTTCTTTTGGAATTTTCTTGCTCGGGTCGAGTATGGACGGAATTCGGGACTAAAATATTTTCCTCGCTTTCTCAGCCTATCTCATCCCGTTTTGGCTCCAAATAATGCTGGAAAAAGGTTTTTTAATTTTTTTCTATTTTTTTCGAAATTTTCTTGCCCGGGTCGAGTATGGACGGAATTCGGGACTAAAATATTTTCCTCGCTTTCTCGGCCAATCTCATCCCGTTTTGGGTATAAATAATGCTGGAATGAGGTTATTTAATTTTGCGAATTTTTTTGCAATTTCTTTCGGAATTTTCTTAACCGGCTCGAGTATGGACGGAATTCGAGACTAAAATTTTTTCCTCGCTTTCTCGGCCTATCTCATCCCGTTTTGGCTAAAAATAATGTTAGAAAGAAGTTTTTTAATTTTTTCAATTTTTTTGCAATTTCTTTCGGAATTTTCTTAACCGGCTCGAGTATGAACGAAATTCGGGACTAAAATTTTTTTCTCACTTTCTCGGCCACTCTCAAACCGTTTCGGATAGAAATAATGCCGGAATTAACTTTTTTAATTTTTGAATTTTTTTGCTATTTGTTTTGGAATTTTCTAGCACGGGTTGGGTAGGAACAGAATTCAGGGCTAAATTTTTTTTTTTTTTTTTCTCTTTCTCAGCTTATCTAATCCTGTTTTGCCTAAAAATAATGCTGGAAAGGGGTTTTTTAATTTTTTGAAATTTTTTTCTATTTTTTCGGAATTTTCTTGC
>NW_022154826.1:6642-13662 GCF_001633185.2 Quercus lobata
TTTTGTCTAAAAGTAATGCTGGAAATAGGTTTTTGAATTTTTTTGCTATTTTTTTCGGAATTTTCTTGCCCGGGTCGAGTATGAACGGAATTTGGGACTAAAATTTTTTTCTCGCTTTCTCGGCCAATCTCATCCCGTTTTGGCAAAAAATAATGCCGGAGAGAGATGTTCTAATTTTTTGAATTTTTTTGCGAATTTTTTCGTAATTTTCTTGCCTGGGTCGAATATGTACGGAATTCGGGACTAAAATTTTTTTCTCTCTTTCTCGGTCTATCTCATCCCGTTTTGGCTAAAAATAATACCGGAAAGTGGTTCTTTAATTTTTTGAATTTTTTTGCAATTTCTTTCGGAATTTTCTTGCCCGGGTCGTGTATGGACGGAATTCGGGACTAAAATATTTTCCTCGCTTTCTCAGCCTATCTCATCCCGTTTTGGCTCCAAATAATGCTGGAAAAAGGTTTTTTAATTTTTTACTATTTTTTTCGAAATTTTCTTGCCCGTGTCGAATATGGACGGAATTCGGGACTAAAATATTTTCCTCGCTTTCTCAGCCAATCTCATCCCGTTTTGGGTATAAATAATGCTGGAATGAGGTTATTTAATTTTGCGATTTTTTTTGCAATTTCTTTCGGAATTTTCTTAACCGGCTCGAGTATCGACGGAATTCGAGACTAAAATTTTTTCCTCACTTTCTCGGCATATCTCATCCCGTTTTGGCTAAAAATAATGCTAGAAAGAGGTTTTTTAATTTTTTCAATTTTTTTGCAATTTCTTTCGGAATTTTCTTGCCCGTACCGAGTATGAACGAAATTGAGGACCAAATTTTTTTTCTCTCTTTCTCGGCCTATCTCATCCCGTTTTGGCTAAAAATAATGCCGGAAAGTGATTTTTTAATTTTTTGAATTTTTTTGCAATTTCTTTCAGAATTTTCTTGCCCGGGTCGAGTATGGACGGAGTTCAGGACTAAAATATTTTCCTCGCTTTCTCAGCCTATCTCATCCCGTTTTGGCTCCAAATAATGCTTGAAAAAGGATTTTTAATTTTTTTCTATTTTTTTCGGATTTTTCTTGCCGAGGTCGAGTATGGACGGAATTCGGGACTAAAATATTTTCCTCGCTTTGTCATCCTATCTCATCCCGTTTTGGCTCCAAATAATGCTGGAAAAAGGTTTTTTTAATTTTTTTCTATCTTTTTCGGAATTTTCTTGCTCGGGTCGAGTGTGGACGGAATTCGGGACTAAAATATTTTCCTCCCTTTCTCGGCCAATCTCATCCCGTTTTGGGTATAAATAATGCTGGAAAGAGGTTTTTTAATTTTGTGAATTTTTTTGCAATTTCTTTCGGAATTTTCTTGCCCTAGTCGAGTATGGACGGAATTCGGGACTAAAATTTTTTCCTCGCTTTCTTTGCCTATATCATCCCGTTTTGGCTAAAAATAATGCTGGAAAGAGATTTTTTAATTTTTTGAATTTTTTTGCAATTTCTTTCGGAATTTTCTTGCCCGGGTCTAGTGTGGACGGAATTCGGGACTAAAATATTTTCCTCGCTTTCTCGGCCAATCCCAGGAGTTTTGGCCATAAATAATGCTGGAAAGAGGTTTTTTAATTTTTTTGAATTTTTTTGCAATTTCTTTCGGAATTTTCTTGACCGGGTCGAGTATGGACGGAATTCGGGACTAAAATTTTTTCCTCGCTTTCTTGGCCTATCTCATCCCGTTTTGGCTAAAAATAATGCTAGAAAGAGATTTTTTACTTTTTTAATTTTTTTGCAATTTCTTTCGGAATTTTCTTGCCTGGGTCGAGTATGGACGGAATTCGGGATTAAAATATTTTCCTCACTTTCTCGGCCAATCCCATCCCGTTTTGGCCATAAATAATGCTGGAAAGAGGTTTTTTAATTTTTTGAATTTTTTTGCAATTTCTTTCGGAATTTTCTTGCCTGGGTCGAGTATGGACGGAATTCGGAACTAAAATATTTTCCTCGCTTTCTCGGCCAATCCCAGGAGTTTTGGCCATAAATAATGCTGGAAAGAGGTTTTTTAATTTTTTGAATTTTTTTGCAATTTCTTTCGGAATTTTCTTGCCCGGGTCGAGTATGAACGGAATTCAGGACTAAAATTTTTTTCTCGCTTTCTCGGCCTATCTCAACCCGTTTTGGCTAAAAGTAATGCAGGAAATAGGTTTTTGAATTTTTTTGCTTTTTTTTGTGGAATTTTCTTGCCCGGGTCCAGTATGGACGGAATTCGGGACTAAAATATTTTCCTCGCTTTCTCATCCTATCTCATCCCGTTTTGTCTAAAAGTAATGCTGGAAATAGGTTTTTGAATTTTTTTGCTATTTTTTTCGGAATTTTCTTGCCCGGGTCGAGTATGAACGGAATTTGGGACTAAAATTTTTTTCTCGCTTTCTCGGCCAATCTCATCCCGTTTTGGCAAAAAATATTGCCGGAGAGAGATGTTCTAATTTTTTGAATTTTTTTGTGAATTTTTTCGTAATTTTCTTGCCTGGGTCGAATATGTACGGAATTCGTGACTAAAATTTTTTTTCTCTCTTTCTCGGCCTATCTCATCCCGTTTTGGCTATAAATAATACCGGAAAGTGGTTCTTTAATTTTTTGAATTTTTTTGCAAGTTCTTTCGGAATTTTCTTGCCCGGGTCGAGTATGGACGGAATTCGGGACTAAAATATTTTCCTCGCTTTCTCGGCCAATCCCAGGAGTTTTGGCCATAAATAATGTTGGAAGGAGGTTTTTTAATTTTTTGAATTTTTTTGCAATTTGTTTCGGAATTTTCTTGACCGGGTCGAGTATGGACGGAATTCGGGACTAAAATTTTTTCCTCGCTTTCTTGGCCTATCTCATCCCGTATTGGCTAAAAATAATGCTGGAAAGAGATTTTTTAATATTTTGAATTTTTTTGCAATTTCTTTCGGAATTTTCTTGCCTGGACCGAGTATGAACGGAATTCAGGACCAAATTTTTTTTTTTCTCTTTCTCGGCCTATCTCATCCCGTTTTGGCTAAAAATAATGCCGGAAAGTGATTTTTTTATTTTTTGAATTATTTTTCTATTTTTTTCGGAATTTTCTTGCCAGATTCGTGTAGGAACGGAATTCGGGGGTGAAATTTTCTTTCTTTCGTTCTTGACCTCTCTCAACCCTTCTTAGCTAGAAATAACGCCAGAACTATGTTTTTTAATTTTTTTGCTATTTTTTTCAAAATTTTCATGCCCGTGTCGAGTATGAACGGAATTCGGGACTAAATTTTTTTTTTTCTTTCTTGGCCTATTCCATCCCGTTTTGGCTAAAAATAATGCTGGAAAGAGGTTTTTTAATTTTTTGAATTTTTTTGCAATTTTTTTCGGAATTTTCTTAGCCGGGCCGAGTATGAACGGAATTCGGGACTAAAATTTTTTTCTCGCTTTCTCGGCCGATCTCATCCCGTAATGCTGGAAATAGGTTTTTGAATTGTTTTGCTATTTTTTTCGGAATTTTCTTGCCCGGGTCGAGTATGAACGGAATTCGGGACTAAAATTTTTTTCTCGCTTTCTCGGCCTATCTCATCCCCCGTTTTGGCTAACAATAATGCCGGAGAAATGTTTTTTAATTTTTTGAATTTTTATGCGAATTTTTTCGGAATGTTCTTGCCCTGGTCGAGTATTAACGGGATTTGGTACTAAAATTTTTTTCTCACTTTCTCGGCCTATCTCCTCTCGTTTTGGCTAAAAATAATGGCGGAGTGAGGTTTCTTAATTTTTTGAATTTTTTTGCGAATTTTCTTGTAATTTTCTTGCCCGGGTCGAATATTAACGGAATTCGGGACTAAAATTTGTTTCTCTCTTTCTCGGCCGATCTCATCCCATTTTGGCTAAAAATAATACCAGAAAGTGTTTTTTAATTTTTTTAATTTTTTTGCAATTTCTTTTGGAATTTTCTTGCCCAGGTCGAGTATGGACGGAATTCGGGACTAAAATATTTTCCTCGCTTTCTCAGCCTATCTCATCCCGTTTTGGCTCCAAATAATGCTGGAAAAAGGTTTTTTAATTTTTTACTATTTTTTTCGAAATTTTCTTGCCCGTGTCGAATATGGACGGAATTTGGGACTAAAATATTTTCCTCGCTTTCTCAGCCAATCTCATCCCGTTTTGGGTATAAATAATGCTGGAATGAGGTTAGTTAATTTTCGATTTTTTTTGCAATTTCTTTCGGAATTTTCTTAACCGGCTCGAGTATGGACGGAATTCGAGACTAAAATTTTTTCCTCGCTTTCTCGGCATATCTCATCCCGTTTTGGCTAAAAATAACGCTAGAAAGAGGTTTTTTAATTTTTTCAATTTTTTTGCAATTTCTTTCGGAATTTTCTTGCCCGGACCGAGTATGAACGAAATTGAGGACCAAATTTTTTTTCTCTCTTTCTCGGCCTATCTCATCCCGTTTTGGCTAAAAATAATGCCGGAAAGTGATTTTTTAATTTTTTGAATTTTTTTGCAATTTCTTTTAGAATTTTCTTGCCCGGGTCGAGTATGGACGGAGTTCAGGACTAAAATATTTTCCTCGCTTTCTCAGCCTATCTCATCCCGTTTTGGCTCCAAATAATGCTTGAAAAAGGATTTTTAATTTTTTTCTATTTTTTTCGGATTTTTCTTGCCGAGGTCGAGTATGGACGGAATTCGGGACTAAAATATTTTCCTCGCTTTGTCATCCTATCTCATCCCGTTTTGGCTCCAAATAATGCTGGAAAAAGGTTTTTTTAATTTTTTTCTATCTTTTTCGGAATTTTCTTGCTCGGGTCGAGTGTGGACGGAATTCGGGACTAAAATATTTTCCTCCCTTTCTCGGCCAATCTCATCCCGTTTTGGGTATAAATAATGCTGGAAAGAGGTTTTTTAATTTTGTGAATTTTTTTGCAATTTCTTTCGGAATTTTCTTGCCCTAGTCGAGTATGGACGGAATTCGGGACTAAAATTTTTTCCTCGCTTTCTTTGCCTATATCATCCCGTTTTGGCTAAAAATAATGCTGGAAAGAGATTTTTTAATTTTTTGAATTTTTTTGCAATTTCTTTCGGAATTTTCTTGCCCGGGTCTAGTGTGGACGGAATTCGGGACTAAAATATTTTCCTCGCTTTCTCGGCCAATCCCAGGAGTTTTGGCCATAAATAATGCTGGAAAGAGGTTTTTTAATTTTTTTAATTTTTTTGCAATTTCTTTCTGAATTTTCTTGCCTGGGTCGAGTATGGACGGAATTCGGGATTAAAATATTTTCCTCGCTTTCTCGGCCAATCCCATCCCGTTTTGGCCATAAATAATGCTGGAAAGAGGTTTTTTAATTTTTTTGAATTTTTTTGCAATTTCTTCGGAATTTTCTTGCCTGGGTCGAGTATGGACGGAATTCGGAACTAAAATATTTTCCTCGCTTTCTCGGCCAATCCCAGGAGTTTTGGCCATAAATAATGCTGGAAAGAGGTTTTTTAATTTTTTAAATTTTTTTGCAATTTCTTTCGGAATTTTCTTGCCCGGGTCGAGTATGAACGGATTCAGGACTAAAATTTTTTTCTCGCTTTCTCGGCCTATCTCAACCCGTTTTGGCTAAAAGTAATGCTGGAAATAGGTTTTTGAATTTTTTTGCTTTTTTTTGCGGAATTTTCTTGCCCGGGTCGAGTACGGACGGAATTCGAGACTAAAATTTTTTCCTCGCTTTCTCGGCATATCTCATCCCGTTTTGGCTATAAATAATGCTAGAAAGAGGTTTTTTAATTTTTTCAATTTTTTTGCAATTTCTTTCGGAATTCTCTTGCCCGGACCGAGTATGAACGAAATTGAGGACCAAATTTTATTTCTGTCCTTCTCGGCCTATCTCATCCCGTTTTGGCTAAAAATAATGCCGGAAAGTGATTTTTTAATTTTTTGAATTTTTTTGCAATTTCTTTTGGAATTTTCTTGCCCGGGTCGAGTATGGACGGAATTCGGGACTAAAATATTTTCCTCGCTTTCTCAGCCTATCTCATCCCGTTTTGGCTCCAAATAATGCTTGAAAAAGGATTTTTAATTTTTTTCTATTTTTTTCGGAATTTTCTTGCCCGGGTCGAGTATGGATGGAATTCGAGACTAAAATATTTTCCTCGCTTTCTCAGCCTATCTCATCCCGTTTTGGCTGCAAATAATGCTGGAAAAAGGTTTTTTTAAATTTTTTCTATTTTTTTCGGAATTTTCTTGCTCGGGTCGAGTATGGACGGAATTCGGGACTAAAATATTTTCCTCGCTTTCTCGGCCAATCTCATCCCGTTTTGGGTATAAATAATGCTGGAGAGAGGTTTTTTAATTTTTGAATTTTTTTGCAATTTCTTTCGGAATTTTCTTGACCGGCTCGAGTATGGACGGAATTCGAGACTAAAATTTTTTCCTCGCTTTCTCGGCCTATCTCATCCCGTTTTGACTAAAAATAATGCCGGAGAGAGGTTTTTTAATTTTTTGAATTTTTTTGCAATTTCTTTCGGAATTTTCTTGCCCGGGACGAGTATGGACGAAATACGGGACTAAAATTTTTTTCCTCACTTTCTTGGCCTATCTCATCCCGTTTTGGCTAAAAATAATGCCGCAAAGAGGCCTTTTAATTTTTACAATTTTTTTGCTATTTTTTCGGAATTTTCTTGCTCGGGTCGAGTATGAACGAAATTCGGGTCTAAAATTTTTTTCTCGCTTTCTCGGCCTATCTCATCCCCGTTTTGGCTAAAAATAACGCAGGGAATAGGTTTTTGAATTTTTTTGCGAATTTTTTCGGAATTTTCTGGCCCGGGTTGAATATGAACAGATTTCGGGACTAAAACTTTTTTCTCTCTTTCTCGGCCTATCTCATCCCATTTTGGCTAAAAATAATACCGGAAAGAGGTTTTTTAATTTTTTGAACTTTTTTGCAAATTCTTTCGGAATTTTCCTGCCCGGGTCGAGCATGGACGGAATTCGGGGCTAAAATTTTTTTCTCGCTTTCTTGGCATATGTCATCCCGTTTTGGCTAAAAATAATGCTGGA